>NW_018252708.1:0-1430 GCF_001263595.1 Phalaenopsis equestris
TACTTTGATTTAACCCCCTCCTTATCTTTTTAAAATTTTTTTTTTGAAAATTTACTCATGAGATAAATATCAAGCCTAACCATGGGTGGATGGCTGGCTTTAAGCTCAACCCTAGAGTCTAGGATGAGTTATGGTAAGGCTCATTTGACCATACCAAGCTCAATTGATTTGGATTTGGCCATAAGTCCAAGAAGGTGCACATGACCAAATCTTGTGTTTAAACTAGGTTAAGCTTTTCAATTGGCCCAATTAAATATGGAATTTAGTGTAAGAGACCATGAGGAACAACTTTCATGAAGGGTGAAAGTCATTTTGAGGTCAATTGGTTAATCAATTTGGTGGATTTTTAATTTTTGACCCATTTTAAGCATGTTGGGCTAAGTTTGGGTCAAACTTGGGCTACTAGCCATGGGCTAAGCTCAAATTGGTTGTTGTGTTTGGTGTAAAACATCATAATGAACAATTTTCATGAAGGATGAAAATTGTTTTGAAGTTGATTTGATGGTCAATTTGGATGGTTTTTGATGGGTTTTGGTTTTAGACCCAAATTAGGCATATGGATCTAATTTGGGTCAAACTTGAGCTAGCTTTGGATTAAGCTCAAATTGATTGTTGTGTTTGGTCAAAAATGACCTTATAGAGGATTTTCAACAAAAATTGGATGCCAATTTGATGCCCAAGACATCAATTGTTGAGATTTGGGGTGTTAGCCAATATTGGGGCTAATTTTGGGAATTTTGGATTTAGGCCAAAATCAAATGGATTTGAGGCTTCATCAAGGCCAATTGATGATTGATTTTGATGTGTAATAATGTTGTAAAGATTTTGCAATATTAATTGAGGCCAATTGACTAGGCTATGGGTTTAATTGAATGAGATTAAGTCTTATGGTTTATGGTCAAGATTGGGGTCAAGATTGGGGTTTTGACCCAAATCAAAATTGGGCTCAAATCATGGGCCAATTGAGCCTGAATTTGGTTGAGTTTGATCATATCAAAAGTGAATTTGAGTTTAGAATGAAAATTGTGGTCAATTAAGATCAAATTGATAGACATTTGAGATGGATTTGGGGAATTTTGGGTCTTTAAAGGGCAATTTGGGGATTTTGGTTAAAGATGGTCAAATTGGCCAAATTGGGCCATGTGGTAGTTGAAAGAAATGAATTTGAGAATATTTGGGATTTATTGAGATTTTTTGGGAATTTTGGGATTTTGGGTCAAAGAGGGGTATTTTGGTAATTATGGGTTGTCTTAGGGGCAAAAGACCAAGATGGGTATTTTGGTAGAGTTGAGGTACCAATCATCACCAATAAGCCATGGACCAAAGGAAACCCATTTTGGGTCCTCTACATAGTGGTCTTAGCCAAACCATAGCCCTAAGGCTAGTAGGTTTAGGGGACCATCTACATGAGTATCCCAAAAGATCAAGGG
>NW_018252708.1:2305-2659 GCF_001263595.1 Phalaenopsis equestris
TTACCGGATGAGCAGATACTACAGATGGAATTTTCCAGTGCGCAGTGCTGGGAAATGTACTTCGACGGTGCTTCATCAGCCAGGAAAAATAAGGGATCAGGCACAGTTACACCAGGCAAGGCAGGGATCGGTTTGATCTTTACTACGCCAGATAAAGGTATGTTGAGGTTTTCGTATCACCTGACAGAGTCGTGCACCATTAATGAAGCAGAATATGAAGCCTTAATCACCGGATTGGAATTGGCGATTTCGATGGATATAACGAACATTGACATTTATGGTGACTCTCAACTTGTCATCCAGCAAATCGCCGGACAATACAGAATTCTAAAACCAAGATTAGCATAATACAAT
>NW_018252708.1:3028-3290 GCF_001263595.1 Phalaenopsis equestris
GACCAAATGTGGCTACGGTGTTTGAGCAGAGCCGAGGCACAGAATATTGTCAAAGAAGTACATGCCGGATTGTGTGGCGCTCACCAGTCGGGACCGAAAATTAAAATGAAGATTAAAAGACTCGGATGTTATTAGCCAGCGATGATGTCCGATTGCATGGATACTGCCAGAAGATGTCACTAATGTCAGGTGCATGGGGTGGTCTTACACCAGCCTCCGAATGAGCTACACCTAACTGTTGCCTCGTGGCGATTTGGGGTTT
>NW_018252708.1:4692-6044 GCF_001263595.1 Phalaenopsis equestris
GCAGAACAAGATCCGAGGGGGGGCCCCAGCCGACTGCCCTCCATGATAGCTACTCCGGCGAGGGGCTTAATAGCTGCCCACAGTGAACAGCTACCAAAGAATCCTCTCCGCAGAACACAACGCAGAAATGCGAGCCGAAAGAAACAAAGAGCCTTCTTGCGACAGGAGCGCAAGCGCCAAAGAAACGAAAACAGTTTTCTTACCCTTATTCCAGAGGGACATATCTATGATCCAGAGGTGAGAGAGACTTCTGCCAGCCTACCCACTACAGATGAAGAATCGAGATTTCTGACATGATCAGCTGTACCCCCAGTCCCAGATATATTGTGCAGAGGTTGCCCAACATGCAACGTCGAGATACCAGCCAGGACATCAGTCATAGGCGCATTTGTTGAATGCCCGAACTGCAACGTTTTACATCTACAGTGTTTCAGTACCTTAGAAGAATACACTGCCAGCACCAACAAGTCTCAGACTCCAGATTTTGTGGCAAACGAGCAATATGTCCCACTGGGGACAGATCAATGCGCACCGCGGAGCCCAGGATCACATATCCCGCTTGAGGCTGAATTTCATATTTCGGATCGACCAACACCGGTTTGGATTCTTGCCGAGGCCCGGAGGAAAGAACGCCCCAGACAACTGCCAACTCCCGGAATGATAGAATACTACAAAATAAGCAGGGTAAACAAGAGAGAATTTGAGTTCTATGAAGAAGTTCAAGGAAAGTTTATCAACATATTGGAAGGCCTGGAGTTGTATACCAGGGTTTTCTCTAAAACTGATGAAAGAAGCATCCTGGATTGCATCTTTGATTTAAGAGATAGAGGTCGAGCAGGCCTTCTCAAGGAAAGAACGTACTCCGAGTCGAAGAAATGGATGTGGGGGAAAGAAGAATCACCATCCAGTGCGGATGCTGCTACAATTTTACAAACGACAGACAGGGGAATCCGCCTGGGATACTCAGAAACGACCGAGTGGATCCGTTGCCATCGATGATCAAGTGGATGATAAAGAGAATGGTCAAGTAGAATATCCTACCCGTTACTTGCATTCCTAACAGTTACATCATCAACATTTACGAAGAAGGTGACTGCATTCCTCTGCACATTGACCATCATGACTTTGTGAGGCCTTTCTGCAATGTCTCATTCATGAGTAAGAGCAATATTTTGTTTGGAAAAGAAATTGATATAATCGGCCCTGGTGAATTCAGAGGAGCTGTGGAGATTCCTCTTCCAGTTGGTTGAAGGGCAACGGTGCGGACGTTGCCAAACACTGCATTCCAGGAGTACGACACCGGAGGGGGTGAGCAATCTTCTGCAGAATGGATGACAGTAAGATACCGTATG
>NW_018252708.1:6155-8515 GCF_001263595.1 Phalaenopsis equestris
GATATACCAAGCGCAGAGGACTCACTTGCTTTCTTTTAACAAGCATGACATGTATCTGATGTAATCAGTCTATGGTGTAATCATATCTTGAGAAGACTCTCAATGCATTACAGCGCATATTACATGATGTACTCTTTTTGAGGCATTAGCCTATGTTTGATCTGTTGCATCCTTATTGAAGCAGATTAATGAAAATTTCTCTCGTGTTGTGTCTTTTTGTCAATTGTCTTTTTGTGTGATGGATGAAAGCCGCGGAGTTCTAATGAACAAAGAACGAAATGACAAATTTTCAAATAAAACCACAAATAAAAGATAATTGTAATAAATAGATAACAAAACAAATTTCTTTTGAAAATCAACCAATTGAAATTAAAACTTAAAAAAAACACTTTTGGAAAAAAAAAATTCATCAATTGTGACAAAAAAAATAACAGGAAAATAAAACAAACTTGTTGAGTGGATACTTCCGTTTTCGGAATTTCCTACCCTTTGTGCGCGCAACACAACCATCGTTATCTACACTAACTCTCTACACATCCTCGCAGAATTTCACAAATTTCACATTATGCACAAAACTCCATGAAGCTCTACAATTCTTCTTCAAAATCAACATTTCCACATGACACACTACCACAAATTCGACATCACAAGCTCTTTGTAAATTTCAAATCACCTCTTCAAATCAGTACCTAAATCCTGATTCTCGCATCTTTAAATTGATACTTACATTTCAATTATCTCATCTTTGAATTGATACTTACATTTCAATTTTTATTTCCTTGAACCAGTCCTACCTTTCTGGTTCTTCAAATTTGAGGTCGGACCCTATATTCCGACACCCTCTTTTGAGAATTGACCTACATTTCAATCCTCATTCTTGAATCAATCCTACCTTTCTGGTTCTTCACATTTGAGGTCGGACCCTATATTCTGACAACCTCTTTGGAGAATTGACCTACATTTCAATTCTCATTTTTGAATTAGTCATACCTTTCTGGTTCTTCACATTTGAGGTCGGATTCTATATTCCGACACCCTCTTTTGAGAATTGACCTACATTTCAATCCTCATTCTTGAATCAATCCTACCTTTCTGGTTCTTCACATTCGAGATCGGACCCTATATTCCAATACCTTCTTTGGAGAATTGACCTACATTTCAATTCTCATTTCTGAATCAGTCCTAAATTTCTGATTCTTTACATTTAAGATCGGTCCTTACATTCCAACACCTTCGTTTGAGAATTGACATACATTTCAATTCTCATTTCTGAATCAGTCCTAAATTTCTGATTCTTTACATTTAAGATCGGTCCTTACATTCCAACACCTTCGTTTGAGAATTGACATACATTTCAATTCTCATTTCTGAATCAGTCCTAAATTTCTGATTCTTTACATTTAAGATCGGTCCTTACATTCCAACACCTTCGTTTGAGAATTGACATACATTTCAATTCTCATTTCTGAATCAGTCCTACATTTCTGATTCATTACATTCGAGGTCGGTCCTTACACTCTGACTCTCTCTCTCCCTCCCTCTTTTTGAATTGATATCTGAAGTTCAATTCCTACCTCGGGGTCAACACTTACATCTTGACTCCCATCCTTTAGAAATCTCTAAAATTTCATAACTCAAAAATCCACTCTCTGATCCCAGCGAGAGTCCCTACTTCTCGATTTGATTAAGCACACAATCTGCTAATTCTTCAGCAGAAACAAATCACACACACAACTCTACACGTACTTCTGGGTCTGGTGACTTAAAGGTTTATATTGGTTTTGGTCGATCTCGTCGATCAACGCCAATACGCGCGGTGTGCTTGCTCAGCAGACCACACCTATTGGGGGTCCATTTGTTGACCTCATTTTTGGTTGAGGTTTAGTTTTCCCTCTTTAGTAGCCTAGGGTCTAGCCATAGGACTTTTCCTATTGACTATTCCTAGAAAACTAGACTTGGAACCCTCACTATTAGAAGCTCTACCTTCTTCTTTACTCAACTTGGAGTTTCACATTTTGGTCATAATCTCTAAATACTTAATAGGTGTGGTCATTGTGAGGAAACTCAAGATGAGTCACCCTTAGGATTACTGAACCTTAGGGTTGACCCTGGGTGTTGGTCTGGAGCTAAGGCACTCACTACACTCATATACACTCACAATCACTCACAACCCTGAACTCAAATTTCTAGAGCCCTTGACCTTTTGGGATACTCATGTAGATGGTCCCCTAAACCTACTAGCCCTAGGGCTATGGTTTGGCTAAGACCACTATGTAGAGGACCCAAAATGGGGTTTCCTTTGGTCCATGGCTTATTGGTGATGATTGGTACCTCAACTCTACCAAAATACCCATCTTGGC
>NW_018252709.1:0-6418 GCF_001263595.1 Phalaenopsis equestris
TTGTGATGAAGCGTTTTAGATATCAATCAGGTTAAGATTATAGAGTTATGAGGTTTAGTTTGGTGAAATATGAGTATATGGTCAAAATTTAGAATTTTAAGTGGGCTTGAATTTGGTTTCTATTGGGTTCAAGTTTCACTTAGAATTAGTCATGATGAATTTTGATTTAGAATTGAAATTGGGGAAGATCAAAGTCAAATTTGTGAAAATTGGAGGGGCAATTGGGCCTTAAATGGCATAATTGGTCAAATTGAACTTCATGAGTAGTCAATATTGGTTTTAGGAGTGTTTGAAATGATTTTGGAGGTTTTTGGAAAAATTTGGGCCATGAGGGGCATTTTTGTAATTTTGAGAAAATTAGGGGTATTTTGGGAATTTTGGAAATTTCTGGAATGTTTTAAGCAATTTGAGTACCTTAAAAGAATTTGAGATGATTTTTGGATAAAATTGGGTAGTTTGGGTAATTTTTTAAAACTTAGGGATTCATGGATAATTTGGTAATTTTGAGAAAGCTTTGGGGAAAGAGGCTAAATGGGGCATTTGGGTAGGATGACATCAATTGAGGATGCTCAAAAAGTTACCCTTTTTTTAGCCATGAGACCAAGGGAACTCCCATTATGGATCCTCCATTTGCTGGTCCTAGCTAATCCCTAGCCTAGGGCTAAGGGTTTAGTGGACCATCCACAAGAGTTTCCAAAAAAAGTAAGGGATCAAGCTAAGCATGTTTGGTTAAGGTTTTAGGCTGTAAGGGAAGGTGATGGGCATCATGTGTGTGTGTGTAAGACTGAACAAGACCACACTACCCAGAGCTAACCTTAAGGCGAAACAGTCTTATGGGAACTCCTCTTGAGCTCACCCATATTGGCTCCACCTACTATGTGTTAGAAGTTAGAACCAAAATATGGAACTTCAAGATGAGCAAAGAAGAGTGTTAGGATTTCTAATGGTGAGGGTTCCTTTACTAGTCTTCTAGAGATAGTCAACATAAAAGTCACATGGCTAGATCCTAGGCTTTTAAGGAAGAGACTATACGTCAACCAAAAGTGATGTCAACAAATGGACCCCCAATAGGTAGGGTGTGTTGGGAAAGAACACCGCACGTATTAGCATTGACAAAAGAGATCAACAAACCAACACAAATACTTAAGCCAACATGCTGAGGGTAGAGAAAAGAGAAAAATGAAACAAGCTTTCACTAGGGCTCAAAAGGTAGGTTTCCAGAGATAACCATCCAGGATACCAACGATCGCGATAAAGAATCGATTTGATTTTAAGCAAATAATCTTAATTTTAGTGAAATTAATTTGATTTTGATTTTAAGAAGACTTAAAAAATTAAGGAAGTATGAAAAGAACGAGTCGAGGTGGAAAGCACAAGGACCCGAGAAGACTGATTGAAGAAAAGAGGTGCTATATTGGAAAGGAAAGCTCGGGGACTCATATCAAACCCAAAAAGTAGCAAAAAGGGAATAAGATGGAGGCTTATCCCAAGGAAATTTAAAATTTGCTACATTGAGAAGGAAAGCACTTGGACTCACATCTAACTCAAGAGGTAGTGAAAGGTGTCATATTAGGATTGAAAGCTCAGGGACTCATATCCATCCTAATAGGTGATGGGAAGGGAGTAGGATGGAGGCCTATGATCTTGAGGAAGTAGAACGGAGGTCTACGATCCCAAGTGCTGAGTTGGGAGTAGGACAAAGGCTTACGATAACAGTAGTCTAGATCTTGAGTGAAGAGGTAGAACTCAGATGAACGAGGGAGTAGAACAGAGGTCTATGATCACGAGTTATGAGGTGGGAGTAAGACGAAGGCCTACAATCCCGAGGGAGTAGAACAGAGGCCTATGATCCAAAGTGCTGAGGGTTTGAGGGAGTAGAATGGAGTTCTACGATCCTGAGTGTTTTGGTGGGAGTAGGATGGTGGCCTACGACCCTGGAGTAGAACAGAGGTCTACGATCCCGTGTGCTGAGGTGGGAGTAAAATAGAGGCTTACAGTTCCAAGGGAGTATAATGGAGGTCTATGATCGAGAGTGATGAGGTGGGAGTATGACGAAGGCTTACTATCTTGAGGGAGTAGAATGGAGGTCTACAATCTTGAGTGCTGAGGTGGGAGTAGGACAGAGGTCTACAGAGGTCTATGGACCCAGGGAGTAGAATGAAGGTCTACGATCCTTAGTGCAAAGGAAACTGCAATAATTGCAGAGATAGTGAGAGATTTTGTGAAGTACAAAAAATATGAAAAATTCTTGGAATCATGTTTAGAATGTGAAACTTTAAGAATTGGATGTGAAGATTCGTGAAATTTGTGCAAAATGTAAGTTGTGGAAATTCATGCGGGAATGCGATAGGTGACAGAGACGCGGAGTTCGGAGTTTCGATGAAAATTATTTACCATTTTATCATTTATTGTCATTATTAAGATTATCAAATTCAATTTATTTTTTTTTCGCTTGATTTTGAATTTTAATTTTCATTCATTATTTGATTTATTTTTATATCGTTCTTTGTTCATTAAAATTTTGGACCAACACGTGGTCATGCAACTTTTCATCAATTGCACAAAAGAGGCAAGTTAAAAAAATGCTAAAATCCAAACTAAACTTTGTTAAATAGCTTCAAACATGTAGTACGACTGATTATATGCTAAAACTGTCCAAAACAACATGTTGAACACATGGGTGGAAGCTACAATATCATCTATCATATCCTCCCTACTCTGACGTAGCACAAAAAGTAACAAGTATCTGTCCTCTGAGGTAAGCTCGCGAACAAGCTAACCTTCTAAGTCATGCTTTGGAACTAAAGTCCCCTCACATATACTTAGAGTTATAGCTATCTCACTGCTCCTCTAACTCTAGGTTTGATAGAAATCTGTACGATACTTTATTATAATCCATTCTTTGAAATATGACTGAGCTCTATGGTACCACACTCTAACGATGCAATACTTGGCCAAGTCTTCTCCATTTTCTTTCAAAACCAATACTTTTCCAACTGGCAGTGGAAGCTCAACCGTCCCTCGGAACTCTCCTGGACCGATGATACACCAAAATAATATGTTATTTTAAGTATACAATTTAAGTTTATTTTTGGTGTTATTGCACTTTAAAGAAGGTGATTTTCATGCTTTTGTTGCAGGCATATATATTTTAGGCAGTTGGAGAAAAAGGAGCAAAAAGGACGAAATTCAGAGCCAAAATAGTAAATTTTGGGAGTCTAGCGCCTGATGTGCCAGATGTACCAGATTGGCGCCATTAGTGTCATTTAATAGAGAGCTGGCACCAGATGCTCTAGATTTGGCACCTGAAGTGCCAAAACTAGAACAACGCACTCTTGAGCAGGTTTGCATCTGAAGTGCCAAAACTGGCGCCATATGCGCCAGAGATGACTTTTTGCGGATTAAGGCGGTTTGAGATGAATTTTGAGCAAATTTTGAAATGGACACTTGTTCTAAACACCCCTTGGACCAATTCAATGTATTTATACACTTTGGAAGGTTCTTTTATGAAGAGATATGTCTCTTAGATCAATGGAAATGTCTTTTGAATTCAAATGGGTTGACTTTTTAATAGAATTTATGAGGGAATTTTGAATTCTTTTTGGAGGGAGGCAGCCTTTAATAAAAGAGAGGGAAGTTTAGAGAAAAAAAGAGTTTATGTGTGGCATGTAAGAGGGGCTAGAAAGAGAGAGAAAGAAAGTCAATGGCTTCGAGATTTTCTTCAAAAATTGTAAGAGGAGAAAGGAATCTGTCCTTCAATTTGTATGCATAGAATTTTATTGGAAGATCAACATGAAACAAGAGCTGATACTTAAAGGAGATAGAATCCTATGATGATAGAAGTTTTTAAGAAAGAGATTTTAAAATGGTTAGATGCTGAAATAATATATCATATTTCAGACAGTGCTTGTGTGAGTCCAAGTCACTGTGTTCCAAAGAAAGGAGGTGTGATTGTTGTGACAAATGAGAAAATAAATTAATACAAACAAGACAAGTCACTGGATGATGGATCTGCACAGATTATAGAAAATTAAATTCTGCCACTAGGAATGATCATTTTCCTTTACCTTTTTTGGACCTTTTGGACCCAGATGTGGATAGATTGGCTGGGCATATATATTTTTATTTTCTAGATGGATTTATCGATTATCATCAAATACCTATTGCTCCAGAGGATCAAGAGAAAATCATATTTATTACTCCTTATGAAACTTTTGTTTTTTGGTGAATGCCCTTTAGATTATGTAATGCACTTGCTATTTCAAAGATGATGATATAATTTTTTATTGATTTATTTGAAAAAGGGATTGAAGTCTTTATGGATGATTTTTTTGTATTTGGAACTTCATTTGAACTATATCTAAATCATTTAGAGAAAACTTTAGAATGTCGTGAAAAGACTAATCTTATATTAAACTGGGAAAAATGTGATTTATTTGAAAAAGGGATTGAAGCCTTTATGGATGATTTAGTCTTTATAGATGATTTTTCAATGTTTGGAACTTCATTTGAAATATGTCTAAATCATTTAGAAAAAGCTCTTGAACGACGTGAAAATATTAATCTTATATTAAACTGGGAAAAATTTCAATTTATAGTTGCAAGAAGAATTGTGCTTGGGCATAAAATTTCAGAAAATGGCATGGAAGTAAACATGACATGGAAGTAGATCCTGCCAAAATTCATGTTATATCAAGCCTACTCCACCTACAACTGTAATTGTAAGAGAAGTTAGGAGCATTTTAGGACATGCTAGATTTTACAGGCGATATATTATTTTACAGGCGATATATTAAAGATTTTTCAAAAATTACTAAGCCTTTATTCCAACTTTTGAAAAAAGACACAAAATTTGACTTTAACCCAGATTGCCTTCAAGCCTTTGAAACTTTAAAGGATAAATTGATCACTGCACCTATAATTGTTAAACCTGATTGGGAGAAACCTTTTGAAATAATGTGTGATTCAAGTGATTATGCAATTGGAGCTGTTTTAGGGCAGATATATGGTAAGAATTTTAAAGTCATATACTATGTTAGTAAGATTTTTAATAATGCTCAAATTAACTGTACCACTACTGAAAGAGAGTTATTAACCATTGTTTATACTTTTTATAAGTTTAGGTTATATTTGATTAGAGCTAAATGTGTTGTGCATACTAACCACTAGACTATTAAATATTTAATGCAAAAGAAGGATGTAAAAAAAAGATTAATTAGATGAGTACTTATGATGCAAGAGTTTGATTTTGTAGTAGTCGTTAGGAAAGACATTGATAATCAAATTAATAGTCAAATTTTTGATCATCTATTTAGGCTAGAATAGGAAGAAATACTTGATTTGGAAATATAAGTTAATGAAACTTTTGCTGATGAACAATTTTATGTTGTAAAAGGATGGGAAATACAGTGGTATGCTGATATTGTAAATTATATTATTATTGGTATTTGTGGTATTTTACCATATGGACTAATAAAACAAACAAGAAAAGAAATTCATTCATGATGTGAAATCTTATTTTTGTTTCTTGGGATGACCCATATTTGTATAAATAATGCAAAGATTTAATAATGAGATGATGTGTGCCTTATAAAGAAATTCAGGAAATTTTCCAAAAATGTCTTGATTTTGAATTTGGAGGTCATTTTGGGAATGATAGAACTATTCATAAAATTTTGCAATCTATATATATGTGATCGGTGATAGAAGGTAGGTAATATTTCAAAAAAAAAAAAGAAATACCTCTAAATTATAATTTGGAAAATGAAATTTTTTATGCATGGGGATTGGATTTTATGGGACCATTTATATCTTCATTCGGAAATATGTAAATTTTGATTGCAGTGAATTATGTTTCACAATAGATGTAAATTTTGATTACAGTGGATTATGTTTCACAATAGATAGAAGCAAATGCTTACCTCGATGTGATGCTAGGAGTGTTTTAAATTTTTTAATTAAAAATATTTTTACAAGTTATGGGATGCTGAGAGTAATCATTACTAATGGAGGATCTCATTTCATCCCTAGACTAATGGTTTGGTACAAGTATCTAATCATGAAAGTGGAAAAAATATAATATAAAGCATAAAATTACACCTGCTTATCGTCCCTAGACTAATGGTTTGGTACAAGTATCTAATCATGAAATTAAAAGAATTTTGAAAAAAAACATAAATCCTAATAAAAGAGATTGGTCTGCTAGATTAGATACGACATTATGGGCTTATAGAACTGCTTACAAAACTCTTATAGGAATATCGCTGATATGCCAAAAAATGTATTATTTTTCATGCTTCATTTTATACTTGTCACTTACCAATAAAATTGGAGCATAAAACTTGTTGGGTGATTAAAGAATTCAATTATAATTTGAAAGATGCTGGTAAGAAGAGATTTTTACAATTAAATGAATTGA
>NW_018252709.1:6453-24059 GCF_001263595.1 Phalaenopsis equestris
TTGTAGCAAAAATAAGGAAAGAATGAAAGAATGACATGATTAGAAAATAATAAAAAAGGAATTTGAGCATGGACAGGAAGCTTTATTATAAAATACAAGATTGAAATTATTTTCTCAAAAATTGAAGTCTAGGTGGAAAGGGCCATTCAAAATTGTAAAATTCTATCCCTATGGAGCTGTTAATATTGAGGATCCTAAGACTGAAAGGATATTTAAAGTTAATGGGCACAAAGTGAAACCTTTTTTTGATGGTCAAAGACCAGTTTTTAAAGAGACTGTAATGCTTGGTCACCAGGAGTAAAGATTAGGAATGTCGGGCTGATGACATTAAACCAAGCTCTTTTTGGGAGGCAACCCATATATAAATTTACATTTTTTTTGGTTAAGTTTTTGCTTTTATTTTTTTGTTTGAAATTTTATATTTATATTTGTATCTATAAGAAAATTTGACTTTAAGAAAATATTTAAAAAAATCTTTATTTGCCTAATTGTATGGAAGAATTGAGAATTTATTGGATCGAAATCAAAATGGTGAATTTTTTGGAACTGGCGCATGATATGCTAGATTAGAGCCTGAAATGCCATATTTCAGAGAGCTGGTGCCTGAAGCACCGTGGCAACGAAAATGACTTAAAATTTTTCAAAAGTTGGTTTTTGGTGGGTTCTTCTCCTTATAACTCCCAAAAACTGATTCCAAAGTTAAATTTAGTAGAGAAAGCGAGGAAAGAGTCACTAGTTTTCAATTCTTATAGCTTCCCACTCTAAAAATTCTTCTAGAATTGGAATTTTAAAATGGAGAAAGTTTGTCAGTTTTGATACACAAAAGTTACATAATTGAGTTCTTGTGAAGATGAGGATAATCAAAGAACGGGGATTTATGAATCAAGGATTTAATACACTGAATACTCGAGTGGAAAAAAAATACTGTGTAGAGATATTGTGAAGTGATTTGCAACACTACTGCCATCATAGTTGACTCTCTGTGGTGAATGAGTTTTATGCAAATCTTCATGGAATCAACCAAGAAATTGTCTATGTGCAAGGCAGCTTTGTGCAATTCACTCCTTCAAGAATAAACAAGATGTTTATGATTGAAAATGTTCCTATTTTCTATTACGCATATTTAACTCCTACGAGAGATAATATGAATGAACTCTATCGATACCTTACAGATGAAGATGCAAATTGGGAGTTTAAAGATGATGGAAATGTAAGTTTTTTCTTCATCATTGTTAAATCCTACTTCTAAGGCATAGCATTTCTTTATTGCATCAAAATTACTTTCCACTATGAAAATCAGTAAGGTAACTAAGGAGAGTGCTATTCTGAACTACTGTATATAAACTAAAAAACTTTTTGATATCGGAGCAATAATTGTGAAATCTGTTTTGGATTTGACGGTCAATGGATCTGCAACTGGATTGGGGCATCCATCCACTATTTTCCTACTATGTAGTCAATCATAAGAACCTTATGAGAGTTGGGAAAAGTGCTTCTTCCTTGGAAGTCAATGGATTCAAAAGTCTATTGCAACTGTATTTGAATGAGAGATGAGAATGATATAAATGTCCTGATGGATCAAGCATCCCAGAATTCATCACCTATTCAGTCTTACTTCAGTTTGAATGTACTCTTAAAAAAGACTAAGAAGATAAAAAAAGAGGTGTAGAACCTTATGCATGCAATTGGAAATTTTTTTGAAATGTTAGATCACTAGATTAGAAATTGAAGGAACATTTTGAACATACTGGTTGTATTGAAGATGGTTTGGTATGTATGTTAAAAAAACATGCTTGGATTGAGGATGATTTAACTGATGAATTTCCTTATTGACCCTTCTACAACTTATAAATACACTATCAATCCATGGGAGATATCCAAGAGGACGAGAACAAAGATGTTTGAACTTACTTATTGCACAAAATGTTTTGTTTTGTATTGCTTGTTTGTGTTGTTATGTTGTGTTGGATTGCATTTAATTTTATTGTTGAACCCTATTTATGTCTGTGTTTGGTAATTCAATGTTCAAATTTCAGTGTTAGGATGTTTGGATTATTTTAGACAATGAATTAAATTTTGTTGGCTTGAAAAATGCTAGTTGGTAATAGATATATGAAAGTGAGTATTGTGTTGTTTGTGAAAAATTGGTGTTAGAGTAATGTTTAATTATGGTTATAAATGTTTATTTGAGTTAATTAGAGATTGATATAAAGTGGTACATAACAGATTTCCACAAAAAATGAAATATGGAAGAATTAAGGAGTTAGCGTATGATGCGCTAGTTGACAAAGAGTTGGCGCTAGAAACCCCCGATTTGGCGCCTGATATGCCTAAAAAAGGTTCAATTTTTCATATGCTTTTAATGCCTATATTTGGTGATTTTCAATGATATTTCCATTTAAAGGAAGTTATTTTGTATATTTTTGGTTTCAGGTAGAGGAAATGGAGTTTTGGAGAAAAAGAAGCAAAAACGGTGCAATTTGTAGCAAAAACGAGCAAGAAAGAAAATTCTTTCCTGACATATTTTGATATGTCTTTCTATGTTTAATCTCTTTTAAACTTCTCACATATTTTTGAATGAAATTATACTTTAAAAGAAGGTTATTTTTATGCTTATTTTCTAGGTCTATATGCTAGAAACACAACGCAACTGAAATGAAGCAAAACGGAGCTAAAACGAAGCGAAATGAAGTAAAATGGTGGAGCTGCGCAGGGTGGGCGCCGTTGGCATCAGAACCAGCGCCGACGATGCCAGAGTGCAGAGAATGATGTGAAAATTGTGTCGATTACATCCAAAACGGTACTGTCAGTGCCTGCGATAGTTTGGATGCTGTGCTGGGCAAATTTCTAGAAGATTCAATGTATTTGGACGCTTTTTGGAAGGTTGCTTGAGGCATCTCTTGGGAAATTAATCCCTACACTATAATAGAGTGCTTTTATGTCAGAAAAAGTGGTGTGTGTGAGTGGAAACATGTGGAGAATATTTAGAGACCTTAGAATAGGAGTAGAAATGTAGATTTTCACCTTTTTAGAGAGATTGGTGAGGGGATTTTGAGAGAATCTGTAAGGAAATGTTCTACATTGCATGAATTAGCAGGAGACTTTGTGGGAGAGGTTTTTATCTTTCTTTTAAGGGGAAAAAGCTAAGTATTATGTTCTTCATTATCTTATGATTTTGTAAACACTTATCTAGTGGATTGGCTTTGATTAAATGAAGTTTTCCGTTGTGTTTTCTTCATGCTTTGTGATGTGTTTTTCTTACTCTTTCTTCTTTTTAGGAAATAGTGGCATGAGAGAATTATGCCATTGTTTTCCTTTTATTTTCTTTTGCAATGAGTAGAATTCATGTTTAGGATTTTGGGATGCATGATAGAAGAAGCTTTAATTATAAATGTTATGGTTTTTATTTGCACTTCCTTTAAATTACAATAAATTCCAGTTGTAGTGTTAAAATTTATTGTAATTGCATTAAGATGTGAGAGGGCGGTGTAATTCTCAACAAAGTGGAACCACATTCAAATTTCATGGATGGTGAGTTTCATGGGGGTTGGATGCAAATAAATAGGGAAATATACTTTGATGGTCATAGAATTGGAGATTTAGGGTGACAAACGAAAATCCCTAATTTGGTCCTAGTGTTTGGAAACTAAAGCGAGAGTTAGCCTTCAGGCGAAGGGAAGTGGGAGCTCTAGATTGAGAGCTTGTATCCTTTTAGCCTAACCACAGATTTAGAGATTAAACCTAAGATTATCCAATGTTATTTATAACACTGGGGAGAGGGTAAAGAATAGGATTGCTCCTATTTGCATCTCATTCCTTTACATTATCCAATTCACTACATGAAAATAGTAGTATTTAATATCTCAAAATTCTCTAAACCAATTCATCCAAAAAGGGGTTATCCTTAAAATTAACATTTGCATTTAGGAATAATTATTATCATTACATTTAAAATTTGCATTCCATAGTAGTTGCTAGATAAAACACCAATTTAATTGACATTCCAACCTAAGGCCTGATAGTAGTAGACTAGAACTTTCACTAAGGACTTCTTACCTCAATTCCCTGTGGGATCTAGGGCTTTGTATTACTTGAGCGATATGTATACTTGCGTTTATATCATTGTGACTATCTAGAATATATAAAATTAATAAAAAAATAAAAAATAAAGACCGCATCAAGTTTTTGGCATCGTTGTCGGAGATTAAAATCTTTAAGTAGTGGTGTCAACTTCATGGAGCTGATCCCGGTAAAATATAGTTGTTTGCATCAAGTTTTTGGCATCGTTGTTGGAGATTAAAATCTTCAAGTAGTGTTGTCAACTTCATGGAGCTGATCCCGGTAAAATATAGTTGTGTAAACTTTATATATGTTTGACTCCTTTATGTAATAGTTCCAAAAGCTTGATGCTATTATTATTATTAAGAAATTTAAGCAACTAATGTTAGGATTCTATGCAAGTTTGCATATCATTATCAAGTAATAAAGGACTTTCTGTTTAAGCCACGAATAGCGATCACACGGGAAAAGTTTAAATTTGAAATTATAAATTAACTAGGAAATTCACAGAAATTAAATTAAATTACTGTCACTAATTTTGAATGTGTAATATGCAATTAAAACTAAATTATTTAACTACTAGCAAAACTGAAATGCAAAGTTTAAATAGCAACTATTAAACTTGTTTTTATTCTCGAACTTGATACAGTGTTATAGAAAATCATTGGCTACTCCCAGGTTTAGTCCTTAAATCCGTAGTTAGGTTAGGAGGATACTGGCTCCCACCTTTTTTATTCTCGACCTTGATATAGTGTTATAGAAAATCATTGGCTACTCCCAGGTTTAGTCCTTAAATCCGTAGTTAGGCTAGGAGGATACTGGCTCCCACTCTAGAGCTCCCACTTCCCTTGACCTAAAGGCTATCTCTCACTTTAGTTTTTAAACACTAAGACCAAATTAGGGATTTTAGTTTATCACCCTAAATTCTCCAATTTTACACCCAACCAATGTATATTTCCCTATTTATTTGCACTTAATTCCATGAACGAAATACTCCTTCATGGAGTCAAATGTGATCCTCACTCTGTTGTAGAATTCATACTCCATTTTCCGGATCATATGTTTCACAACAATAATACAATTGGCCAGATCGAAAAGTAAATTAAGTTTAGAGTTGAATAATCATCTTAATTTATTTTATATTTTAATATTGACACACCCATATTATCTCTTCATTTTATCATATCTCAGAGTAGGGAGAAAGATAAAGAAAACTACTTAGACTTCATAAGAAAGATATGAAAAAAGATAAATTATATATATAAAAGTAATTTTATACAACACTAATAAACAAAACAACACTTATTGAAACTCTTTCTCAAATCAAATCCTTTATAGCCTTTCCTAGGAAATATAGGAAGAAAAAATCTCTTACTTTTCTCCTTCTCCAACACTCTTAGAGAAGAATTCACACTTAATCTCACCACAAAACTCTAAACTTTTAAAGATAAATCACTAATAAACTCCTAAATGGTGGTGGAATGAAGATGGAAAAAGTGTATGGAGGTGAGGTGTGGTGAAAATGAGCAAGTCAGAATGAAGAGGAGCGATAAGGAGCACCTTTTCTGATCAATTTTGGCCCCAAATAGAGCCTAGAGTCGGTTCTCCAATAGGCGCTTCAAAAAAGTGTCCTGTATTTTATTTCTCTGCTCTCTGTCAAATCGTGCCATCGACGTTGCTTTTGGCGTCGTCGACGCTAAGTAAAATCCATCAGCCATTCTGTAAGTCTCCGCCATCGGCGCTGAGTATTTCTTTAAAAATGCCATTTTAACTCCAAATTCCATCCTTTTTACTTCAAGTCCTAAAAATCAACAAATTACAAGAAAACATAAAAATACCTTCCATTAAAGCACAATATCATAAAAAATGAGTACAAAATATGGGTCTAAAAATGCATATATTTTTGGTCTATCAAAATCCCCCAAACTTTTATGTTACTTGTCCTCAAGTAACTCCTCTACTACATAAAAGTATGACTTTTGGTAAAGAATTTAACTTCTAGATTTCCATATTTTAGTCCACTAAATACAATAACATAACTTTAAGAAAAATTTAAAATAACTCCAGTTAAGACTAAAGGTATAAGAATATCCAGCAATCAAGTCTAAGATTTCTGATTCTCTGAAAAATTGCAAATTATCATATTAAAGTCACTTACAGTATTCATATGAAAAATACTTCATGAATCTTTACTATTGAATAAGTTAATACTCAAATATAAGTTTAGAAAATATACTTCATGAATCCTTACTAATGAATAAGTTAATACTCAAATATAAGTTTAGAAAATGTAGTTAAGCCTTCTTCTTTAAGTTAATTAAAGTGAAGCCAATTTTTAATTAGGCATCTCCTCAAGCTTCTCCCCATTTTATCTTTTTGTTTTCTTTTCTTTACTTTTCAGGATCCTTTTCAATCCTTATTCTTTTATTTTCTTTACTTTTTCTATTTTTACGTGAGGATTACCATATCTGGATAGGTTTTAATGATTTTGAACTTCAGTATCCTCTTCTTAAAGTAAAAAACTTTTCACATTTCTTCACTTAACAAATTTATATTAGCTTAAAGATTTCATAAAGTTTAATTCTTTTCTTCTTACATGAATCTTTAAGATTTTTGAGTCTTCAAAAATACAAATTTATTTACTTAAAATAGAAAAAATAGTCTTATTCTCTTATACCAAATATCTTACTCTCTAAAATTAGCCTTCATAAATAAAAGACTTAACTGTTGAAGGTTCTGATTTTTGAAACTTAATTCTAAAATATTGCAGGTGCTGTCATGTTAAACTTAAAAAATTTTGAAAATAGAGCTAAGTGAGGATAAATAAAATTAAGTTTCTTTCTTTAAAAAGGAATTCCCCCCGACCCCAAACTTAATTTTACAAAGATTGAGCAAGAAAAATTGAAAAAATAAAGGGTGAAAGAAAATATTAAACACATAAATAAAAGACTTAACTGTTGAAGGTTTTGATTTTTGAAACTTAATTCTAAAATATTGCAGGTGCTAATATGAAAAACTATAATACTTAAAACATTAAATTGCACATAATGCATGTAAAATCTACTCAGAAAGAGTTAATTACAATACATTTAACAAAATACTAAAACTAACAACAGAACTAAACTTAATTTCAAATAACAAACAATTTTACAATTCTACAATTCATAACACAACAAAACAGAGTCTCACAATCTAACAACAAACAGTCTAAAAAATATAATAAAAACAAATACTAAAATAACAAAGTAAAATCAAACATAAACTAAAAGGAAGATCAAACTACAAATCACCAATCATTGTCTTCTTCTTGTCTTCCACATTCAAATTCTACTGCTAATATGGAGTAAAGACAGAGTGAGTAGGAAACTGAACTGAGTGAACACCCTTCTTGTATCACACCATTGCATCATCATAAGCAACATCATATTCAAACTTTTACCGAATCAAATCATCAGTGTGGGCAATTTTAGCCTCCATATTTTCCATTCTATGGTCCATTCTCAATAAATTTCCCTGTTGGATCATCATCTGGTCCAATAGTTCTTGAAGAGTAGGGTCACTAGAAGTAGGGGAAGTATAAGGAATATTTCTGGTCTTACTTCCAGACCTCCAATCAACATGAGATTCATATGTCTTTATATTGGCAGGTCTAATAGGTTTTAGAGGTTCAATCCTCTCTTCCTCCAGTCTAAAATCAACTCCTGTCTGTTCATAGAGTGTGAAGATCAGGGCAGGGTGTACTAATCCAATGGTGGTCTCTCCCAAAGCAATAGATCTAGTGTTCATATAAATAATAGAGCCTACATTTACCCTCATCACTTGCTGGATACAGTAGTACAGGATGGCGCTATCCTTAGTCACCTCACTATGATGATTTGTCGGTATCATTCTTTCAGAAATAAAGTAGTGTCAGGCCTTAGATACTACATTAAGCATAGAAAGAGGGAAGTTGACCTTAACTCCATTTTTCACTTTCCAGATTTCTCCTCCATCAGTAAGAAAAGAAATAACCTCATCCAATGCCTCATTTGTAACAAAAAATAACTTATACTGGCAACTGTACACATTTTCTAACTGGAAAAATTCATTTATCTTACTTCGAGTAAACTCCACCATTTTCCCACGAACAAAAACAAAATCATCAGAAACCTCTATAAAATTGGTGTAGAACTCCATCACTACACCAATAAAATCCTCCATAGTAAAATAACAGAAATTTTCTCACTGCCGAGCATTTATCAATCGCTCGACTTCTCCACCCAGATTTTTAAAACCATGATCCGGAATTACTTTTTTGTTTTCAAGAAGACTATTAAATCGAGCACCAACCCTGAAGCTGACAAATTTTTGTTCATCATAATTTACTTTTCTTTTTTCCTTTACTCATTCTCGGGGCCATGGTAAATCTAAGAAAATTTGATAAAATCAAAATAAGTTCCCAAAATTCTAAAAATCACAATGTAAAACGCTTTAAACTTAATTGTACTATATAAGAGTTCTTCACCAAAGGATTTTCTCAAAATATCTTAAAAATTTCCAAAATTTTTGGATCTTGGCAATGTTAGATAAATCCTTGGTAAAAATCTAAAATTTTTAGTTTAAAGTGTAGCTTGTACCTAGAGAAGATGAAATCCAAAGTTCTTTTGTCTTGAAATCGCCCCAAATTTGAGCAAATGCGAGCCCTGGGTGCTAAAACCGGAGGTTGAAGGTGACTCAAATGGTAAAAATGGCATTTTACTGTGTAAATTGCGAATTTTAAGGGGTTTAGGCTGTTCTCGGGTCGAGGGCACTATTGGTATCCATGCCTGCACTGTCGGCGCTGAAAGCCTAAAAATTCCATTTTTGATTTTTTTCAATTTTCAATTTCTTTTCAATTTTCAATTTCTTTTCAATTTTCTCCAAAGTCTTTTTAGTATTTTTAAACACAATATTTTATTTAACAATAATTCACAAATAGCCATTTTTCCACGAACAATCATTTTCACAAACAACAACAAACTAACTTTTATACATGAAAATACACTTTTTACAAATACATTTTTCTAATCACAATTTTACACTCATATAGCAAACTAAATTATAAATCACCGTTGAAATCAAGCCACAACACTAAACGATGACACAAAATTATATACGCAATCAAAGTTCATAACTCTAAAGCAAAACAAACTAAACTAAATCCACACAATTACATTAAATACATAAATAATTTAACCTAATAGAGAGATTAAATTCTTCAATTTGCCTCATCTTCACCACTTTCTCGTCCTGTGATATCTCCCATGGACTGGTAACAAACATACATATTGTAGAAGGGTTGGAACAGGAATTGATCAGTCGACTTTTCTTCAATCCATCCTTTTTCCTTGAACATCCGAACCAATCTTGCTTCAATTGTTCCAGTATGATAAAAACTCTCCTTCATCCTCCAATCTAGGTGATTGAAAAGGTACTTAAGATCTCCTATTGCATTTGTAATACTCTGAAGTTCTCTTTCAATTTTCTTTAATTTCTTTTCCAAAGCAAGTGAGCTTGCAACTATTGGTGGCATCAATGGAGTTGAAGCATGTGCCACTTTCTCGTCCTGTGATATCTCCCATGGACTGGTAACAAACATACATATTGTAGAAGGGTTGGAACAGGAATTGATCAGTCGACTTTTCTTCAATCCATCCTTTTTCCTTGAACATCCGAACCAATCTTGCTTCAATTGTTCCAGTATGATAAAAATTCTCTTTCATCCTCCAATCTTGGTGATTTAAAAAGTACTTAAGATCTCCTATTGCATTTGTAATACTCTGAAGTTCTCTTTCAATTTTCTTTAATTTATTTTCCAAAGCAAGTGAACTTCCAACTATTGGTGGCATCAATGGAGTTAAAGCATGTGATGAATGATCCTAGATAGTATCTAACGATTCATTTCCACTCCCAACATAATTATCACCAATAGGAATCATGGGCTCCCAAGGTAATAAAACTTTTTCCCAACTTTCATATGGAGCTTGAGATTGACTGTAAAGTAGGAAAATTGTGGAAGGGTACCCAAGTCCATAATTTTGCATAATAATAACCATAACAGATTTAAAAAGGATAGATCCTACATCAATGGGTTTTTTCATTTGAATGCAATAATTTAAAATCACACTTTATTTGGTGACTCTACTAATCTTCATAGTAGGGAGTAATTTTGCAAAAATGAAGAAATGCCTCCGCTTTAATAATGGATTAAGTGATGAAGTAGAGAAACTAACATATCCCTCATATCGCATTTCCCAAATATTAATTTCATTCTTCAGAAAATTGTAGACATCTTGCATCAGACCTCTCGTTAGGATAAAATTTGTATAATGACAGATTGGAACATTTTTTATCATATACAACTCATTAATTCATGCTGGAGTAAATGGTACAACCTTACCTCGTATGAAGGCTACTCCTTCGGTAATTCCATGTAAGTTGTCATCGAATTCATTCACCACCGGTACAACAACTGCAGCGTTATGTAGCACAACACTTCCCATCTTCTTTGTACAATAATTTTATCAATTGGAGAACTTGGATTAATCAATCCATGATTGACAAAGCCTCTTTCCTTGATCAATATCTACTTTGTAATAACTTTATCGTATAATCTCTGCACGTCAAAACTGATAAACTTTGTTCTATTAAATACTTCATACCTGAAAGTATTTCTGGTATTGAAAGCCATATAATTCAAAAATAGGGAGTTTCTAGTCATCCAAGGCAGTTCTTAGGACTTTAAAAAACTCTCCCAACGGTTATTACAGAGCGAAATCCCTCCAAAGTCCGCCAAAATTAGTTCTGAACCGTCAAACTGCTATCGGCGTCGTCGGCTCCAGTGGCCAAAATCACGACTTTTCATTTTTTTATGCAATTTGATTCTAAATTTTCCTCCAATACCAATATTTGTCTTAATTTATATTATATAAAATTATGTAGAATTGTTATATCCTAATAAATAAAACACTTATCAAACCAAATAGTAATACATAGATATATATTTTTTAAATGGGTTGCCTCCTTTTTAAATGGGATATATATTTTTTAAATGGGTTGCCTCCCATGATGCGCTTGGTTTAACGTTGGCAGCCCAACGTACCATTTGATTAGGTGGGTTGACTTAACATTAAAGCTTCTTTAAATTGTGGTATGTGCCCTTCATAATAATGTTTCAATTGATGCCTGTTAACTTTAAATATCTTTTCATTGTTAGGATCTTTAAAAACAACAGTTCCATAAAAATAGACTATAATCACTTTAAATGGTCCTAACCATCTGAGTTTCAGTTTTACTGAAAATAATCTCAATCTTGTATTATATAATAAAACTTCTTATGCAGGTTCAACTTTCCTTTTAATAATCTCCCGATCATGCTATATTTTCATTTTCTCTATATAGATTTTTGCATTACCATATGCTTCATTTCTAATCTCCTCAAGTTCATTGAGTTGCAATAATCTTTTCTCACCAGCATCTTTTAGATTAAAATTAAATTTTTTAATAGCCCAAAATGCTCTATGCTCCAATTCTACTTGTAAGTGGCATGTTTTTCAAAAATAAGTCTATATGGGGACATTCATATAGGAGTCTTATAAGCAGTTCTGTATGCCCATAATGTAGTATCTAATCTAGCAGACCAATCCAATTTATAAGGATATACGATTTTTTTTAAAATTCATTTAGTTTTACAATTTGATATTTTTGCTAGACCGTTAGTCTGAGGATGATAAACAGTAGAGAATCTATGCATAATATAATATTTCTTAATCAATTTTTTGATTCTCTTATTCCAATTTTTTGATTCTCTTATTCTGAGATCCTCCATCAGTAATAATTACTCTCGGCATTTCATATCTTGTAAAAATATTTTTAATTAAAAATTTAGAAACACTCCAAACATCACATCTGGGTACAACAATAACCTCAATCCATTTGGACATATAATCAACAACAAGTAATATATATAAATCCAAATGAAGGCATAAATGGTCACATAAAATCTAAACCCCACACATCAAAAATTTCTACTTCTAATGTGTAATTTAGAGGCATTTCATGTCTCCTAGAAAAAATTTCCTACTCGTTGACATCGATCACATGTTTTAATTTATTCATTAACATCTCTAAAAAGAGTAGGCCAATCAAATTCGGATTGCAAAATCTTATATGCAGTCTTATTTGTTCCAAAATGTCCTCCAAATTCAGAATCATAACATCTTTCAATTATCTGTTGAGTTTCCTCATAAGGACTCATAAGAGTTTCCTCATAAGGAACACATCATCTAATAATTAGATATTTACATTATTTATATAAATATGGGTCATCCCATAGAATTTTGAATCATAAATAAATTTCTTTTGTTGTGAATTTTTTAAATCAGGTGGTAAGATACCACTTACAATAAAATTTACTATATCAGCATACCAAGGTACATTCATTTCATCAATACTATATAATTTTTCATCAGGGAAATTTTCTAAAATTTCATTTGCAAAATTAGTTAATATTTCTCTTTCAAGTCTAGACAAATGATCAGCTATTTGATTATCATTTACCTTTCTATCAGCTATGGTAAAATCAAACACTTGCAAAAGAAGTATCCATCTAATTAATCTTGGTTTAACATCCTTCTTTTGCATCAAGTATTTAATAGCAGAATGATTTGTATGCACTATACATTTTGTTCCAATTAAGTAAGGTATAAATTTATCAAAGGAAAAAATAAGAGCAAATAACTCTCTTTTAGTAGTAGTGCAGTCAATTTGAGCATCATTTAGAGTTTTACTAACATAATATATTACTTTAAAAACTTTGTTGTGCCTTTATCCTAAAGCAGCCCCAATAGCATAATCACTGGCATCGCACATTAGTTCAAATGGTTTTTCTTAGTCAAGTGGAACTGTTATAGGTGCAGTGATTAATTTTTCTTACAATAATTCAATTGTTTTTATGCATTTTTTGTTAAAATAAAATTTCGTATCTTATTCCAAAAGTTGGCATAATGGCTCAGTTATTTTTGAAAAGTTTTTAATGTAACACCTGCAAAAATCAACATGTCCTAGAAAGCTTCTTATCCCTCTAACATTAGTACGAGGTGGTAATTTTTCAATAACTTAAATTTTTGCAGGATCTACTTCCATGTCATTTTCGGAAATTTTATGCCCAAGTACAATGCCTCATGTAACCAGAAATTAACATTTTTCCTAATTTAGTACTAGGTTGATTCTTTCACATATTTTCAAAAATTTTTCTAAATTATTTAAACATAATTCAAACAAAGTTCTGAATACAGAAAAATTATCCATAAACACTTCCATTCCATGTTCAATAAAGTTGCTAAAAATTGACATCATACATCTTTGAAATATTGCAGGTACATTGGATAGTCCAAAAGACATTCTACGGAAAGCAAATGTTCTAAATGGCCTTGTAAATATTTTTTTCTCTTGATTCTCTAAAGCAATTGGAATTTGATGATACCCGGTATATCCATCTAAAAAGCAATAATATTTATTTCCAGCCAATTTATCTAACATTTGGTCTAGAAAGGGTAAAGGGAAGTGATCTTTTTTGCTGAACATATTTAATTTTCTATAGTTAATACAAATTCACCAACCAGTAACTTGTCTTATTGGAATTAATTCAATTTTCTCATTTTCTTTAACGGTCACTCCTCCTTTCTTCGGAACACATTGAATTGGACTTACCCAAGCACTGTCTGAAATAGAATATATAATTCTAGCATCTAAGCATTTTAAAATTTCTTTTTTAACAACTTCTTTCATTATTGGGTTTAATCTCCTCTGAGGATTAGCTTTAGGTTCGTATTGTTCATTTAATAGAATTATGTGCATACAAATGGAAGGACTAATTCCTTTAATATCTGCTAAAGTCCATCCAAAAGCCTTTTATATCTTTTCAACATTTCTATTAATTTTTGTTCTTGAATTTTGGTCAATTCAAAAGATACAATAATAGGCAATGTAGATGACTCTCCTAAGATACATATTTTAAATGAGAGCAAGTAATATCTTCATTTCAAGTTCAGGTGGTTGAATACTTGAAGGAATAAGATTTTTATTATCATTTTCCATCAAATCTAATGTTTCAAATTTGTCCTTGTTTCAAATTTGTCCTTTCAAATTTGTCCTGAATATAATCTAAACCTTCTTCTATCATTTCATCATTTTTTTCAAAAAATTCTCCTTGCTTTACTTTGTCTTCAAACCCTTCCTTAAATTGTTCATTACTCCAATAATCAATTACTTCCATCCTGAAACATTTATTGTCTGTTTCTATTACAAGATTTTTCATAGCCTTTGCAATATTAATTTTGACTTCTAGATCTTTAACTCTCATTATTAATTCTCCTTTTTACACATCTATCACAGCTCTCCTTGTTGCAAGAAATGGTCTCCCCAAAATAATAGGAATCTCTTTATCTTCCTCCATATTTAATATTATAAAGTCTACAAGGAAAATAAATTTATCCACTTTTATTAATACATCTTCTATAAATTTTTTTGGATAAGTTATTGATCGATCAAAAATAAGTATATTTGGGGACATTCCTATGAGAGTCTTATAAGCAATTCTATATGCCCATAATGCAGTATCTAATCTAGCAGACTGATCCAATTTATAAGGATTTATATCTTTTTCTAAAATTTATTTAATTTTACTATTTGATATCTCTGTTAGACTGCTAGTCTGAGGATGATAAGCAGTAGAGAATTTATGCATAATATCATATTTCTTAATCAATTTTTTTATTCTCCTATTTTTAAAATGAGATCCTCCATCAGTAATAATTACTCTCGCCATTCCATATCTTGTAAAAATATTTTTAGTTAAAAATTTAGAAACACTACGAGCATCACATCTAGGTACAACGATAGCTTCAATCCATTTGGACATATAATCAACAGCAAGTGACATATAAAAATTCTCAAATGAAGGCATAAATGGTCCCATAAAATCTAATCCCCACACATCAAAATTTTCAACTTCTAATGTGTAATTTATAAGCATTTAATTTCTTCTAGAAATATTTCCTACTCGTTGACATCGATCGCACGTTTTAATATATTCATTAACATCTTTAAAAAGAGTAGGTCAATAAAATCCAGCTTGTAAAATTTTATGTACAGTTCTATTTATTCCAAAATGTCCTCCAAATTCAGAATCATGACATCTTTCAATTATTTGTTGAGTTTCTTCAGAAGGTACATGATATGCCTAAAATATATAGTGTTTTCAGACACATTTTTATACCTATTTTTGTGATATTGCGCTTTAATGGAAGGTATTTTTGTGTTTTTCTTTTGGGCACATGTAAAAAGATGAAAAATGTTTAAAGGAGTGAAAAAGGATCAAATTTGGAGCAAACAGGTGAAAAATGTACAAAAGTCTTTTGGCACCTAAGCGGCAGATCTGGCGCTTAAGCGTCGGTTCAACAGATAAAGCCGCGCCTAAGCACCAGAGGCCCCACGCTTATGCGTCAGTGGTAGTTATTGGATGAGTAAGAGATACCAAGGAACCTTTTGGAGAATTATAAAAGAAGGAAGATTGAGACTTTGAAAGGGGTCTTGAAAGTACTGGAAAAGTTTTGAAAGTTCTAATATTGGGTAGTTAGTTGGAGAGATTTTCAGGTACCACATATTTATCCTTTTTATTTTAGTTTTTTGCTTTGAGTGTTGTAAAAAAGAAGAGATTCAATGAAACTTCAAAAGTTTGGTGGAGGACTTGAGATAAGATTTTATCATTTGTTTTAGACTACTTTTGGTTTTAATTGAGACTTGTTATTGGTTTGACAATGATTTCTATTTTTAAACTAAAATGATGTTTTATTTACTCCATGGATTCTGAGTGGTTCTCTTTATCTTTCTTCTTAAAATGATAAGTAATTGAGTGTTGGATGGAAGTTGTGGCGCGTATTGATCTTTAATGTTGGAATAAGTTGTGATGATTTAAATCCATGTACTTCATTTACTTCTTGATTTGGCCAATCAAGATATTAAAATTTGTTGTCCGAACATGTAAGAACCAGGCTGGTATTGTCTCAGTCAACAATTGGAAAGAATCACATGAGGTTGTATGAATGAAAATGTTGTTCAATAATTGAATGCAAATAAATAGGAAAATATTCATTGAAGGGTGTACAGTTAGAGGACTTTAAAGGGACATGTTAAAGCCCCCAACTTGCTTTATTATTTTAGGTTCTGATATGAGATGTTAGCCTCTAGTTGGAGAGAATTGAAGAACTCTAGAGTGAGAGCTAGTATCTACCTTGCCTAGCTGGTCTCATAACTATTCAAACTTTAACTTAGCCAACGTTCTTTATAGCATCTCTAGTGAGGTAAAAAATATTATTGCTCCTATTTGGCACAACACAATATGCATACTCCATAACAGAATTCCTATAATTATTACTTATTCATGATAAGGAGAAATATATTTTCATATTTAGTGTTTTTCTTCTATAAAAACTCAAGTTATCCTTTTAAGTTTGCTGTATTTTTGTCCAAATATTAAAATTACCAAAAATATTTAAACTTTCTTTACTGCAAAAACATGTTTAGCTTAAATAATTATCTTTTTAAAAATAAAAAGTTTTCCAAAAAGTGCAAATTGCATATCTTCCCTATGGGTTCGATATTCAGGTCTTAATAAAAAAGTCCTATATTACTTGATAACATTACTTGATAACGATACGTATACTTGCGTAGTATCCCAATATATATAAATTAAAAGTTAATTTCTTATTTTTCTTCAAGATCAAGTTTTTTGGTTTTGTTGTGAAATAAGGAAATATAAGTAAAAAATATA
Source organism: Phalaenopsis equestris (assembly GCF_001263595.1). NCBI lineage: Eukaryota > Viridiplantae > Streptophyta > Magnoliopsida > Asparagales > Orchidaceae > Phalaenopsis > Phalaenopsis equestris. The sequence continues at coordinate 23,363 of NW_018252709.1, forward strand.
ATCACAATTATTGTTATACTGTTGCATATAAGGAGTTTTGGGGTCATGTTTTGATGCTATTGCCGGGGAAGTGAAGTGAAAATTGTAAAGAATCTATTGATTTAAAAGTAAATTTCTATTTTTAGAAAGTCTTATTTAAACTTTAAGTTATTGTATTTTATTTTGTGTGTGTTTAATTTTATTTTATTTTATGTTAGTGTATGCTTAGTTCAGGTTCTGAATGACTAGTGCCCTATGATTCTGAATTAGAAAGAACTGTTAAAAAAATAAAAAAACCAAAAAAATTAAAATTCTTGAAAAATCCAAATAAATTAGAGAAATGGCAAACCAAAATGATTAAAATGTTGAAATTCATCAAGAGTTTAAACCCTTAAGAGATTATGCCAACCCTATTGTAGATGAACTTCATTGTAGTATTTAAAAACTTACTGTAGTGGCTAATTCATTTGAGCTTAAAATTGCTACTATCCAAATGGTATCAAATAATTTATTTGGGGATCACCAACTGAAGATCCAAATTCACATCTTGCTAATTTTCTAGAATTGTGCGCTAAATTTAAATATGATAATGTATTAGATTATGCCATAAGACTTAGGTTATTTCCTTTCTCACTAAGGGAAAAAGCTAAGATGTGGTTGAGTTTGATAGCACCTGGATCTATCAGAATTTGGGGTGATTTAGCAAAAAAATTCCTTG
>NW_018252709.1:24526-27260 GCF_001263595.1 Phalaenopsis equestris
ATTAGAAACTTTTAGTGCCATAAATAACAAGCAAAATCACCCATTTTCAAATTATTATAACCCAGGTTGAAAAACCATCCCAACTTTAACTGGAATAACAATTCAGGTGGTAATAATCAGCAATGGGGCAACAACCAAGTAAAACAATTAGGAAACTGAAACAATTAAGGGAATAATAATTATGGATCTACTTATCCTCCAGGTTTTAACAGTAATACACAATTTAAGGAGAAGAATTTGTCTATAGAAGAAGTGGTGTTACAAATGAGAAATAATTTACAAAGTCAGGGAGCTACAAGTAGAAATATTCAGAATTAACAAATAGCAAATTCATGAAGTATAGATCCCAAGGAACACTTCCTAGTAATACTAAATTAAATCCAAAAGACCAAAATAAAGAGCAAGTAACAACCGTTCAACTTAGAAGCGGAAGAGAGTTGGAAGGTCTAATTCAAAAAGAAATTGAAGTAGAGTGAGAAGACGAATCAAAAGAGGTGCTCCAAAAGATTCTGAGAGACCTATTTCTTTCCTAAAAATTGATTTGGAAAAACCACCACCTCCATTTCCACAGATACTTTATCAGCAGAAGTTGGATAAATAATTTTCAAAATTTTTGGTAATATTTAAGAAGCTTACAATTAATATTCCATTTGCTGAAGCATTAGAACAAATGTCAAGATATGTAAAGTTTATGAAGGATATTCTCAATATGAAAAGGAAGTTTGAAGATAATGAGATTGTTGAACCTTATAAGAAAACTGCAGTGCTATAACTCAGAAAAAGCTTTCTGAAAAGCTTAAAGATCCTGGTAGCTTCATAATTCCATGTGCTGGAGACAAATTTTATGGGAAAGCTTTATGTGATTTAGGTACAAGCATTAACCTTATGCCATTAACATTGTTCAAAAGATTGAGATTAGGAGAAAAAACCCCTACTACTGTAACTCTTCATTTAACAGATCATTTGATAAAATACCTTAAAGGAGTTATAGAAGATGTCCTAGGGAAAGTGGATCAATTTTTCTTTCCTATTGATTTCATTGTGCTAGATATGGAGGAAGATAAAGAGATACTATCATTTTGGGGAGACCTTTCCTAGACACTGGAATAACAATGATAGATGTGCAAAAAGGAGAATTAACTATGTGCGTCAATGATCAAACAGTTACATTTAATATTTCTAAATCAATGAAGTACCCTGCAAAAGGTAAATATGATGAATGCTATTAAATGGATGTGATAAGATATTTAAGTGAATGTCTTTTCAAGGCAACTTATGAAGATAAATCTGAGATGAAAGAGTTGGAACACGAGTAAGAAGATGAATTAGATCAATAAGAAGATTTATATAAGGAAGATTCAAGTTATGTTCGAGAAAGCTTTGAAGTTTTGGACACAACAAAAAAAGAAACATCTTTTTGTCCATCAATTGAAAAACCTCCTGAGCATGAGTTGAAGTTGCTTCCTGAACATTTGAAGTATGCCTTTTTAGGTGATTCGTCTACATCACCTGTTATAATTTCCTCAAAATTAACTACTGAAGAAGAAGATAGTTTGATGAAAATTTTAAAGAATTATAAGAAAGCCTTTGGATGGACAATTTCTAATATAAAAGGAACCAGTCCTTAAATTTGTATGTATAGAATTCATATGGAAGATAACTGCAAACCCAGGACTGATCCTGAAAGGAGATTGAATCATGTTATGAAAGAAGTTGTTAAGAAAGAAATTTTAAAGTAGTTAGATGCTGGAATTACCTACCCTATTTCAGATAGTGCATGGGCTAGTCCAATTCACTGCGTTCCTAAGAAAGGACGAGTGACTGTGACTTTGAATGAATATAATGAGTTAATACCAACAAGACAAGTTACAGGATGGCATATTCATTGATTATGGAAAACTAAATCTCGTCACAAGGAAAGATCATTTCCCACTACCCTTTCAAGATCATATGCTGGATAGACTACCTGAGCCTAAATACTTTTGTTTTCTGGATGGATATACTGATTATCACCATATACAAATAGCTCCTGAGAATCAAGAGAAAATAACTTTTTACTAGTCCTTCTAGTACATTTGCTTTTAGAAAAATGTCCTTTGGTTTATGCAACGCACGTGCTACATTTCAAAGATGTATGATGACTATTTTTTAATTTAATTGAGAAGGAATTGAGGTTTTTATTGATGATTTTTTAGTGTTTGGAACTTCATTTGACTCATGTCTAGAAGATCTATCAAAAGTTCTTAAGCGCTGTAAAAAAAATAAATTTAGTCCTTAATTGAGAAAATGTAAATTTATGGTAGCACGAGGAATAGTTTTGGGACATCAAATTTCATAAAATGGTATGGAAGTAGACCCTGAAAAAATTTAAGTGATCGCTAATTTACCTTACCAAACAAGTGTAAAGAAAATTAGGAGTTTTTTAGGACATGATAAATTCTACATACGATATATTATAGACTTTTCAAAAATTGCTAAGCCTATGAGCCATTTACTTGAAAAAGATGTAATTTTTAATTTTGATGATAAGTGCCTAAATGCTTTTGAATTATTAAAAAGAAAAATTTGTTACTGCAATAAATATTATTGCACTAGATTGGGAAAAATCTCTTGAATTAATGTGTAATGCTAGTGATTATGCTATTGGAGTTGTTTTAGGACAAAAGCATGATAAGATTTTCAAAGTTATCTATTTTGCTAGTAGAAATCTTAATGAAGCTCAAATTAATTATAC
>NW_018252709.1:27339-32569 GCF_001263595.1 Phalaenopsis equestris
TAAATGAGCTTGAAGAGATAAGGAATGAATCTTATGAGAGTGCCAAGATTTATAAAGAAAAGATGAAGATGTGGCATGATCGAAGGATTCTTACTAAAAATTTTCAGTCAGGGCAACAAGTTTTGTTATATACTGCAAGGTTAAGATTATTTCTATGCAAACTTAAGTCCAGGTTGATGGGCCCATTTGTTGTGATAAAAGTTTATCCTTATGGAGCTGTGGATATTAAAGATCCTAAGTCTGAGAAAATATTTAAAGTTAATAGACATAGACTGAAACATTATTTTATAGGAGATCAACATAAATTTAGTTATGATAACTTTAATTTATGCACTGGTTATGTCGGGCCGACGACATAAAACCAAGCGTTTTGTGGGAGGCAACCCATATTTATCAATGTGTTTTTATTTTGATTGTTGTTTTGAGTGTGGTTAAGAAAATTCGGGAAGCATTTTTTAAACTATTTTGTGTTAGTAAAGATTTTACAACTTTAATTAGTGACCAAGACATGTTAGAATGAGAATTTGGATGTTAAGTTGACTAGTGCAAAAATGTGCATTGGCGCTTAAGCACTGCAGTTTAAATACATGTGCGAAATCAATATTCTAGAAGGTTTAATCGCCAATTAATTTGTAAAAACATACCAAGGCAGTTCCTAAATGTGTTTATGAGTTATTGGAAGGATTTAGGCCTATAAATAGAAGGGTTTTGTGAAGGAATTTCACCCCAAATCATTTCTAGCCCTAAAAGTATAAGAGAAAGTGAAATTTAGAGAAAATGTCTTCATGGGAGATTGATTTGAAGAAGAAGGAAGAAACATTGAGGAAGAGGTATTGAGAAAGAGGTTCATTAGTCAAAGTGCACAAGAGATGTATAATAGTTTCTTAGTCGTTAGTATTGAAGGGATATCAGAGAAGATCAACAAAATTGAGAATACTATGGCTTTATTGTAGACTAAGGTAATTGAGTTGCAAGCACATCTAGAGCATATTGGATGACAATTAAAGATGCAATTTAGTTACACAAGTTATATAGAGGAGGTGGATAAGTCGATGTTCATAAAGCAGAAGTGGATTAAAGAAGATAGCATTAGAGCTCGTCACCACCGTCCGTTTTCTAAACTCTATATTCCTGGAGAGTCTAATGAAAGACAGGAATTTGTTCCTTCGAACAAAGAATGGAATTAAGTTTAGTGTTAGAATTTGTGTGTTAGAAGTTGTTGTTTTCAAGTGGTTTAGTGTTTAAGTCTTTTTTTTAGTATTTATGACTTCTTATATGTGTTTAATTATGAAATGATTGTTGTGTATTTGTATTTAGAAAAATTTTCTCATCTAAGACTATTTGGAGTAAGAAATAAGTGTTTAAAGGTATTTTTACTTCTTTTTGAATTAATATAAGTTTTTTGTGTGAAAATTTGTGTTATTTTTAGCCTCAAATTGAAATAGTCATTATGGAGAATTTTGAGAGAGAGGGTACTTATAAGAAGTTGAAAATAGTCATTTATGTGCTATGAGACCATTTAGGGGTGGTTTACTTAGGCAAATATTGCATTTTAGATCAATTTAAAAATTTTTAAAATCATGCACTGGTGCCTAAGCGCCACAGCCACATCTCATGCTTAAGCACGAGCCAACCCGAGAGGTAGGCTCCTAAGTGCCATTTACCCGCGCTTAAGCGCCGGTTCACAAACGGTTAAAAGTGAAATTTTAGCTCGAAAATCACCATTGTTAACGCCACCTTCACCTTGAACCTCTTGAGTTTGCAATTATTGACGGATAGGGCACTTCTAAAGTGAAGATTTCTTGGTGGAATCAAGTGAAATTTGTTAGATCAAGTTCCTTGAGGTAAGAGCTTTACTTCTATGCAAAAAATTTTGGATTTTCACTATGTATTTTGAGCACATTTGGCGAAATTCAAAAATTCACTGTTCATGGTTAAAAATGAAAAAAAATCTATGGAAATTGCATGGGAACTGTAGTTTGTACTTTGGAAGTTTAGTTTAGTAATTTAGACTTGATTTTTGAAGTTATTTTTGGAATTTACAAAATTTGTAGAATGACACCAAGAATGAAGAGGAGCAAAGGAAAGAGCCCTTTCAATTTGAGTAAATTTGTTAGTTCGAAGGCTCAGGTTCGGTACAGTGATGCATTGAAATCACGAAAACTAATTCAAAAGCGGTGTTTTAGGAATCCAGGTGGAGATGTAGAGGATTTGATTGTTCGCCGACAGTGGGAACGATTCTGTTGTTTCTCTACTGTGGCAGTTATTTCTGTTGTTAGGGAGTTCTAGGAAAACCTCCCTGAGGCTGAAGACAATAGAGTCATGGTTTGAGGAAAGTTGGTGCCTTTTTTGCCAGAGGTAATCAACTTGTTTTTCCATTTACCACTGGATACATTATAATGATTTAATTGCAATTTGATATAACCTTTGTACCCCTTCATGCTATCAAAAGACATATTTTAGCAGACTTTCTTGCAACACACCCATTTCCAACTGAGTCCCCTCACAATGACGACCTGCCACATGAACAGATACTACAAATGGAAGCATCTGGTACGAGAACTTGGAAAATGTATTTTGATGGAGCTTCATCAGCCATAAAAGATAAAGGATTACTAACAGTCATACCAGGCAAAGTAGGGATTGGTCTAATTTTCATTACAGCAGATGAGGCAATGTTGATATTTACATACCACTTCATAGTGTCGTGCATGAAAAAAGAAGCAGAGTGTGAAGCTTTGATCACCGGACTAGAGTTGACAATATCAATGGACATAACTGACATTGTCATCTATGATGATTCACAACTTGTAATTCAGCAAGTTGCCAGGCAGTGCAAGATTTTGAAGCCAAGATTACCAGAATAACATTAGTACATGATGAAATTATTGAAACAAATTCCCAGGTAACACTATACAAGATTCCTCAAGGAGATATGCCCATGTCAATGCTTTAGCCAAGCTTGCTAGGGAATTGGCATGTTCACTGGAGGATTCCATTGATATTTCAGTACAAAATGTCATGTTTTGTCACAAATCGACCTCGATAATCTGGACAAGCTTAGAAAGGAAGATATAGTAGCTGCAGTGACTGCTGATACCAAAGATTTGTGCAAGAAATTGATAGAAATTTTACAAATAGGAAGGCTACCAAATGGCAAGTCAGCATCATATCACATCACGAGACGAGTTCTGTCATCACGAGAAGAGCTCTGTCATACGCTCTTCTAAGCAATGTCCTCTATGGAAGATTCTTTGAGTTTAATTAGATGTGGTTCAAATGTTAAAGCATATCAAAAGTGCAGGATATTGTCATAGATATACACACCAGTGAGGGCTAAAGATGAATATGAAAATTAGAATATTTGGGTAATGTTGGCCAATAATGCTGGTAGATTGTATGGACGTTGCTAGGAAGTGTCACCAGTGTCATGTGCATGGAGTGGTCTTGCACCAACCTTTGAATGTGCTACATCCAACAATTGCACCATGGCCATTCAAGTGCTGGGGTAGGTATATAGTAGGACCTATAGACCCTCCATTTTCAAAAGGACAAATTTTTATTCTCGCAGCCACATACTACTTCTCTAAGTGGGCAAAAGCAATAACATTACGGGAAGTTACAGTGCAACAAGTTCTTCAAATCTTTAAAAATCACATCTTATACTATTTTCATGTGCTATGCATTGTTATTTCAGACAATGGGTTAGCTTTTGAGAGCACCTAGATCAACTGCTTCATTAAATGACATGGGATTGATTGGAGATACTCTACGATCTACTATCCTAAGGCGAACAACCTATCCAAAGCTTTCAATAAGATGGTCATGCAAATTTTAATGAAAATGTTGGACGATAACAAAATAAGATAGCATAAGAAGCTCTTAGAAACTTTGTGGACCTACATGACAATGTTCAAAACTCTTATTCAATCTACACCATATGATCTCGTGTATGGGTCTGAGGCAGTACTTTGATTGGAGGTTAAACTGCTTCTCTTAGAGTCAACGTCACTAACCAGACTAAAATATAAGAAATGTCAAGATCAAAATTGCAGAATTAGAGTCCTGAAGGAAAACAGTTATAAGCGCAGCAAAATTTAGAACTCTACAAGGCAAAGGTGATCCAGGCCCATGATAAATTGGTCTACCTAAGGACATTTGATGCGGATTTGCTAAAATATAGCTGTGTAAAATTTATAAAACTTACTCCACTTTACAACAGTGCCAAAAAGTTGAAGTGGTATTTTAGTAATAATAACGTCGAGCACTTAATGTTGGTATTCTTCGCAAGTATATGTATCATTATCAAGTAATATAACTTTCTATTTATGTCCCCAATATTGATCCCACAAGAAAGTTTTAAATTTGAAATGATAAATTAACTAGGAAATTCACAAAAATCAAACAAAATTATTGTCACTAATTTGAATGTTTAAGATATTATAAAAGCTAAATTATTAACTACTAGCAGAGCTTAAATGCAAAGTTTCAAACAATAACTACTAAACTATGTTTATGTGGTGAAGATTTCTTATATGAAAAATCATCTTTCCCACTACAATGAGTTTTTGGTGAAATGAGATGAGATAAATGGTTTAAATATGTATTGTGCCAAATAGCGGCAATTTTAATTCTCTAACCTGATTCAGTGTTATAGAAAATCATTAGTTAATCTTAGGTTTAGTCTCTAAATCTGTGGCTACACTAGGAGGATACTAGCTCCCGCTCTAGGGCTCCCACTTCCTTTCCTCTGAAGGCTAAATCTCACTTTAGTTTTTAAATACTAAGATCGAATTGGGGATTGTTAGTCTGTCACCCTAGAAATCTCCAAATCTGCACCTAACAAAGTACATTTCCCTATTTATTTGCACTTAATTCCATGAGAAAAATACTCCTTCATGGACTTAAATGTGATTCTCACTCGGTTGTAGAACTCATACTCAATTTTCCAGATCATATGTTTCATAAAATATTTTAACAATTCAATTGGTCAGATCAAAAAGTAAATTAAGAGCAGAATTGAAAAACCATCACAATTTATTTTAAATTTTAACATTGGCACATCCACATTATCTCTTCATTTCATAATATCTCAGAGTAGGGAGAAAGATAAAGTAAACTACTCAGACTTCATGAGAAAGATACAACAAAACACAAATTTCATATATAAAAGAAAGGTTCATAAAACAATAATAAACAAACAATACTTATCTGAAATTCTTTCTCAAAG
>NW_018252710.1:0-1042 GCF_001263595.1 Phalaenopsis equestris
GGGAAAATTGAAAGGAAATTGAAATTTAAAAAATTAAAAAAACAAATTTTAGGACTTCAGCGTTGACGGTGCCCTCGACCCAAGAACTGCCTTTAACTCATTAAATTCGTGATTTTCATCGTAAACTGCTATTTTTACCCTTTGAGTCACCTTTAACCTCCAATTTTTGCACCTAGGGCTTGCATTTGCTTGGATTTGAGGCGATTTTAAGGCAAAGGAACTTTGAATTTCATCTTCTCTAAGTAAGAGCTACACTTTGAGTTAAAAAATTTTGATTTTCACCAAGGATTTATCTCACATTGGAATTTATTCAAATTTTTAAAGAACTCTTTGTGGATTTAAGTTTAAAGTGTTTTACTTTGTGATTTTCGGAATTTTTGGAATTTATTCAAATTTTTTAAATTTTTCTAAATTTTCCATGGCACCTAGACCAAACAAAGGAAAGAGAAAAAGTAGATTTTGATGAACAAAAATTTGTTAGCTTCAGGGCTTGTGGTCGTTTCAATAGTTTACTGAAGCATAAAAAAATAATTCCGGATCGTGATTTTAAAAATCCAAGAGGAGAAGTCGAGCGATTAATCAATGCTAGGTAGTGGGAAAATTTTTGTTATTTTACTGCCGATGCGATAATTGGTGTAGTGATGGAATTCTATGCCAATTTTACTGAAGCTTTTGATAATTTTATTTTTGTTCGTCAAAAAATGGTGGAGTTTTCTCAAAGTAAAATTAATGAGTTTTATCAGTTGGAAGATGTTTGCAGTTGCTAGTATAAATCATTTTTCTGCTAAAAATGAGGCCTTATATGAGGTTATTTCTTTTCTTATTGATGGAAGAGGGACTTGGAATATCAAAAATGGTGTTAAAGTAAATTTTCCTCTTTCTATGCTTAATGTAGTACTAAGCCTTGACACTACTTTATTTCTAGAAGAATGATTCCTACAAATCATCATAGTGAGGTGACCAAGGATAGAGCCATCCTGAACTTCTGTCTTCAGCAGGTGATGAAGCAAAATGTAGGCTCTATTATCTATATGAACACTAA
>NW_018252711.1:0-1153 GCF_001263595.1 Phalaenopsis equestris
CTTCCCAAGCTATCCTAATGTTTGGCTTCAAATTTAAGGAGAAATATTTAAATTTTTCATCATGCATATTTTATTATTTAGGACTTACATTCATGTGAAACGATCACACAAATAACCTGAAAGATGTGAGGATTTAGGTTGCGACGGACGATAACCTCATGATCCTAAGACGAGTTATGACTTATATTGTACAGTAGAGCTATACAAAAGCCTAAAGAAAAGGTTGAGGATTTATGTTGCACTAGGCAGACAACCTTGAATTCATATGACTTATTATTTAATTCTAAGGAAAGATATGCTATTGCAGATCCTCTTGCTATTGTAGATTGCTGTCGTAGAATGCTGCCCACAAGAAAGCTCCAAGCTCCTCGTCGTGACGAGTTTAAGTTTTCTAATGTGCCGGGTTATGATGTCGAATCAAATGTCCCTATGGTTAAAGTTCTTTAAATGTTATGGGATAAGTTAAAGTTGATTAGTGCGACACCATTTAGGATCTTACGGTTCCCTCATTTCGGTATCACTATTTTCTATTAGATTCACTTAGTTCAAATGAATTTACTAAACTCAACTTAATGAGTTCCATTCTTTCATTTAGATCGTGAAAAGCCTTGTTAGCAACCGTAAGTTACCTCCTCCGAGGGATTCCCGATCGTCCGAAAGAGATGTCTTAACTTAGTTGCAATTGTTGTTTTGTGATGTTTATGATTAAATTTTGAGTTGTCTTATATTTTGATTATTGTGAAGGTGATTTTTATCTTGGTTGATTTTACTTTTGGTTTTGGTTTTGTGGCTATCATAGCAGTTTTAGGTTTTCATGCAGGGTGACATCATTCTTTAACATGCAAATTTTAAATAAGAAGTACGAGAAGGTAAATGCATTAATTTAAAAGTGTATCTGTCGAGTCTTCTCTCTCCACCACCTGAAAGGTTAGTACTTGCAAGTATTGCAAGAAGGTTTAAGTTGTAAGAGTAGATGAAGGTTTTGTTATCAAACCCCAAGTTATCATTTTTTTGAATCTCAGAAGATCCTAATAGATAATTTTAGAACAAAATATGACAAGTCCAATTTGCCCTTCAGAATATCTAATAGATTTCAAAATGTTCAAGGTGTGGCCCTAGATCATTTTGAATATCTCTTGAAATATCCCGAGTT
>NW_018252711.1:1859-7255 GCF_001263595.1 Phalaenopsis equestris
ATATATGGACCTCTCAAAATTTAATTTAATTTAGATAATTATTTAAATTCAGAAAATAAGGTTTTCGAAAGGTGAGTTATTTAACTTACTAAAATAAAGCTTTTATTTATGATAAAATTATCATAGGATTCATTAAGTTAGAGAAATATTTATTGAAAATTTTATGATTTTTTTAATTAAATTTTTATTATTATTATTTTAGTTTAGATCAATTTTCATGATTTATTTTACATAGAAAATAGTGTTTTAATTACAAAAATTATTTTTATATTTTTATTAGACTTCTCTAAGTTCAGAAAACTCAGAAAATCAAATTTCATATTTTTATGACTTTTAATTTATTTATTATAATTATTTTTAGTGAGAAAAACTCATTTTTAAGCTTTTAAAAATTTATTTTTAACATAGGAAAATTAGTAAAAATATTTTATTGAGTCCTAAGTGATTATAGAACAGTTAGGGACATTTTGAAATATTTTTGTATTTTTAGAATTTTAACTTATTCTTAATTATTTTAAATTCAAAAATGAGGCTCAAAATCAAGTAATTTACCAAAAATAAATTTTATTTTTCTTAAGTGCTTCTGATCACAAAGAACTCAAAAAATCACTTTTAATGATTTTTGTAAGTGTATTTAATTTATTATAATTATTTTTGTACAAAAATACATGCTTTCTTAAAAAATCCACTTTAGTGCATAAACTAAGCCAAATAATTTTCAAATTTTTAGAGTGGTTAGATATGATTTTATGAAAAATGTGCGGTTAATTTTTTATATGTATTTAATTTACACAAATTAATACAAAATATTCACATCTAACTAAGTAAAGAAATTTACAAAATGATTCAAAGCATCACAATATTTTTCATAGACTTCTCTGACAATAGAAAACCTACTAAAATTGTTCTTATATTTTTACAGGTGATATTTTGATTTATATGATTACAATAAGCCAAAATGGTCACCTTAGCTTGAAAATTAGGGTTAGAAGCATAGATATGCTCTTTGATCTTGGAAAAATTAGAGAACATCTCCTCTGTGATGGGAAATAAACCCTCAAAATATCAAGCTATGGTGAAATATTTTAAGCCAAGGATAATTAAAATATCACAGAGGGTATTTAATTCCTTAAAAATAATATATATGAAAAAAAAAATTTATTTTTGGTACACATTATTCTCCTCTCTTCACTGAGAAAGTGAGTATTTTTCTTTTATTTTTATGATTTTTTTAGAGAAAGATATGGATTTTTGAAGTTTAGACATTTAAAATAATTCAAAATTCCATATTTTTCTACATATCCACCCTACGCCAACTCATCCTCATCTGCTCCAAAGGCTCCACACATCGCTTAGCCATTTGACACATCGCTTACCCATTTGAAGCTGCTAGCCATGTAGCCTCTACGCGGACAATGCTTTATGCACCATAGATCTGTCCGGCTTGATCTCCTCCATCCGTTGAGTACACGCACGATCAGACTGCTCTCCGTTATCGTCCCCAAGGGACCTAGCCCGTGAGCCGTTCACACTAAAACCTGAAGATCTTGGCATAGACTCAACCAAATTGCATGGGGTTTATTTCTAAACCTTCATCTACTCAAGAATACGATATGAAATACAGTCTCGAGAGTAAAAACAAGCTCGGATTAGGGTTATGGTTCAATACCTTTGTTTGAGAGGGCAGGCCTCAATTGGATGACTGTGGTAGCTTTGTTTGGTCCCAACAAACCTCCGAATGGAGTCCCAAGCCTTGGTTAATGGTCTAGGTATGAATCCAATCAAGGTGGTTTTTAGGTGTTGCTCTAGAGCTAGGTTAGAGACTATTTCAGAGGGCTTTTGTGGGGAATCAACTTCTCTTACTGTGGGGATGGTGTCTACATAATTCATTGAATTTTGGTGAGCTGTGGAGCTATGGGGAGTTTTATCCTGGTTTTGGCTGAAATTTGAGCTCAAAATTAAGCTCCACAATGGGGATCAATGGGGAAAAAAAGTGGGCTTGAACTGAGGAGGTCTTAGGGAGTCTCTGAGAGCAATTTGGCAGAGTTTCCTTAAGCAAATTTTAGCTCTCCTTTTCTTTGCCATGGAGGTGAGGTTTAAATAAAATGGCCTAAGGTGGCTGTCTTGGCCAATTGAGGGGTGCAAAATGATGCTTAAGTGGAGGGTTTTGAAGTGCTAAAGCCAATTGGAATTGACCAACTCAGACGGGTGAGTTTGGGATTGAATTTTGGCTTGGGGCTCTCAATTTTGGTGTTTTCTGGCCACTATGCCGGCTGACAGGGCCAGGGGAGGTGGTCAGAAGGTCATGCGAGCCAGTGGGAGGGGTAATTATAATTAACCCTCACTATTATTAACCCTCAGTGGCAAGTGATGATGGGGAAGATTTTTTGTTAAGGCCCATAACTGGGCATAAATCCCTTAGTTTTGGGATCCAATGGTCCATAGCTCACCATGGATGGTATAAGAGGGTTTAGCCTGGTCAATAGAGTGTGCTTAGAATTCAATCAAGGTAGTTTTCAGGTGTTGGTCTAGAGCTAGATTAGAGGCTGCTTCAGAGGGGGGTTTTTTGGGGAATCAACTTCTCTCACTGTGGGGCTGGGTGTGTGCACAAGTAATTGGAGTTTGGTGAGCTGTGGAGTTGTGGAGAGTTCTGTTCTGGTTTTGGAAGAAATTTGAGCTCAAAATTGAGCTTCCACAGTGGGGATCAGTGGGGGAAAATAGTGGGCTTGAACTGAGGAGGTCTTAGGGAGTCTTTGAGAGCAATTTGGCAGAGTTTTTTTAAGAAAATTTCAGCTCTTCTTTTCTTATCCATGGAGGTGAGGTTCAAATAAAATAGCCTAGGGCGGCTGTCATGGCCAATTGAGGGGTGCAAAATGGTGCTTAGGTGGAGTGTCTTGAAGTGCTAAATCCAATTGGAATTGGCTAGCTCATATGGGTGAGTTTTGGTTTGAATTTTGGCTTGGAGCTCTCGATTTTGGTGTTTTTCGGCCACTAGGCTTGCCGACCGGGGCCGGCTTGCCGACAGGGCCAGGGGAGGTGGCTAGGAGGTCAGGTAAGCAAGTGGGAGGGTTAATTATAGTTAACCCTCAATGGCAAGCGATGATGGGGGAGATTTTTGGTTAAGGCCCATAAATGGGCATAAATCTCTTAATTTAGGGATCTAATGGTCCATAGCTCACTATGGCTGGTCCAAGGGGGTTTAGCCTAGTAAATAGATTGTGTGTAGTGGTTGTGGAGTCATCAATTTGGTGACTTTGAGATGACGAAGTTAATTTTGGTGCATGGGTCCAATTTGGGTCCAAATGGCTAAGAGTTAGTTTGGGGTTAGGCTAGCCATAACTTTGAGCCCAATTGATTGATTAACATTATATGGATGATTGTCATGAAGATTTTTGGTGAAGTATTGAAATGATTTTAAGTCCAATTGGAAGCTCAATTTGAAGGATTTTGGGATTTTGGTCAATTTGGGCATGTTGGACTAGACTTAGGTCTAGGTTGGGCTAAGGTTGGGTGAGGTTCAAATTGGTTGGTTGTTGAAAATGGTCTATGAGAATTTCATGAAGAGTTTTCAACATAAATTAGGTGCCAATTTTGGGGCTAAGATAATCAATTTGGTGGAATCACATTCAATTTGGTAGAATTTGGAGAAATAACCAATTTGGGGCAAATTTGGGGATTTTTAAACTTGGGTTGAAATTAAATGAGATTTAGGTTTCACTAAGGCCAAATGAAGGTCAGGTTTGGTGTGTAGGAGTGTTATAAAAGATTTAGGATCCAAATTAGGGCAAATTAAGTAGGCTATGGGGTTCAATTTGGTGGGATTAAGTCATAGGACCAAAATTGGGGTTTGACTTAAATTAAGATTGAGCTCAAAGCATGGGCCAATTAGACTTGGATTTGGTTTAGATTTGTCATATGAAAGATTCATTTGAGTTTAGAATTGAAATTGAGGGATATTTGGTCAAAATTGATGGACATTTAAGGTAAATTTAGGGAAATTGGGCCTTTAAAGGCAATTTGGGGGGTTTTGGTCAAAATGGTCATATTGGCCATATTGGGTTCAATTTATTGGTTCAAATTGGTTTTGGAGACATTTGAAGTGATTTTGGAGGTTTTGGGAAAGTTTGGGGTGCGACATTTGAAGTGATTACATTTGAAGTGATTTTGGAGGTTTTGGGAAAGTTTGGGGTGCCAAGGATATTTTTGTAATTTTGGGGGTCTTTTGGTAATTTGGAATTTTTGATTGATTTTGGGTATTTTAAAATGGTTTGAAATGATTTTTGAACAAATTTTAATATCTTGAGTGAATTTGGAAATTTTTGGCCAAATTTAAGGTTTCAAGGGCATTTAAGTAATTTGGGTAGATTTAGGGGTAAAAGGCCAAGTTGGGTATTTTTGGTAGAATTTGGAAGCCAACCACTATATGTGAACTATGGACCAATGGAATCCCCGTTTGGGTCCTCTATGTACTGGTCTTAGCTATACCCTAGCCTAGGGCTAGTGGGTTTAGGGGACCATCTACATGAGTCTCCCAAAAGATCAAGGGATCAAAGTTAACAATTTTGGGTTTAGGGTTGTAAGTGATTATGGGTGAGAGTGACTGTAGGTGAGTGAACTAGCTCCAGACCAACACCCAGGGCTAACCCTAAGGTCAGATAGTCCTATGAGGTCTCATTTTAAGCTCCCTCATACTGACCCCACCTACTAAGTGCTAGAGGTTAGGACCAATATATGGAACTTCAAGTTGAGCAAGGAGGAGTCTAGAATTTCTAATGGCAGGGTTACTTTTCTAGTTTTCTAAGAATAGTCAACAAAAAAGTCCTATGGCTAGACCTTAGGCAACTAAAGAGGGAAAACTAAACCTCGACAAAAAATGAGGTCAATAATTGACAAGATGTAAATTTAGATTTTCAGTAGGTGCTCCCCCAAACTGATTATTTGATAATGGATAAATTTCCGGTAACACTTCCAGATACTCTCGTATCCATCGGTATCCGTCAGAGGATGGAATATACTCCCTCGTAGGAGTGGATAAATTTTTTGTTACACTTCTTCATCTTGATGATGCTCCTCCTCACCCTCTGAATCTATCTGTTATGGTTCCTATTTTGGATTCGGGTCAGCGGTACAGTCCTTGAACTTGATCCGATTTCAAACACGGGGGGGGGGACAGTTAATCCCTCAGTCAGATCCTCAATAATCATTACTTCTTTCCCCTTAACAGCAGCGGGGCTAGCAGGTTTGGCAGGTGCCATGACGACAGTAGTTTAATAGTTCTTACAGGTAGGGAAGTCTTGAAGGCAGTTCAGGCTGAAATCTGCAGGTAATTCTGCAGATGGTTCCTGTATTTTTGGTGTGACGATCTTCATTACTACAAACGAGGCTTTCTCGAGGAT
>NW_018252712.1:0-1422 GCF_001263595.1 Phalaenopsis equestris
GCTTTTGGAATCACCCAATCGAGGCCAAACCTCTTGGGAAATGGTATTGAACTCTCACCTCAAACTAAGCCTATTTTAATTCTCCATGCTTATAGTCTCGACTCAAGACTTGATTAACCATATGGATGTGTTCGTCTCATCGAGAGAAGTTAATAGATAGAAACTAATATACCTAAAAATTATCTACTTTTTCAAATATATTTTATGCTCAATTTTAATGATTTATAATTATATTACACTTTAAAGGAAGGTATTTTGTTTATTTTTGGTTTCAGGTTTAGGAAATGAAGTTTTGGGGAAAAAGAAGCAAAAATGGTGCAATTTGGAGCAAAAACAGGCAAGAAAGAAAATTTTGTCCTGACACATTTTGATATGTCTTTCTAATCTCTTTTACACTTCTCACATATTTTTGAATAAAATTATACATTAAATAAAGATTATTTTCATGCTTATTTTGTAGGTTTATCTGTTAAGAATAAAACACAAATTAAACGGGGCGAAGCAGAGGCAACTGAAATGGGGCAAAACGGAGCTCAAACGGAGCAAACGGTGGAGCTTGGTGGAGTTGCTACAGACTAGTACTGAAAGCGTCCAAACCGGTGCAGACGGTGCCCAAATCCAGAGAATCATGAAAATATGGTGTCGAAAGCACCCAAAACGGTGTCAATGGTGCCCTAGATAGGTTGGACGTGATTTTGGGTGGTTATGACTGAGATTCATTATATTTGGATGCTTTTTGGAGGGTTTCTTGAGGCGTCTCTTAGAAATTCATCCCTACACTTTAATAAAGCAATTTTATGTCAGAAAAGGTGGTGTGTGTGAGCAAAAAAAATGTGGATAATTTTTATAGATCTTAGGATAGGAGTAGAAAAGTAAATTTCTACCTTTTTGGAGAGATTGGAGAGTAGATTTTGAGAGAATCTGTAAGGAGATGTACTAGCAGTGCATGGATCAGCGGGAGACATTGTGGGAGAGATTTCTATCTTTCATTCAAGGGAAAAAAACTAAGTATTGTGTTCTTCATTATCTTATAATTTTCATAGTTTTTGAAGTTTTTCGTTGTGTTTTCTTCATGTTTTGTAATGTATCTTTCTTACTCTTTCTTTTTATTAAGAAATTGTGGCATGAGAAGATTATGCCATTGTTTTCCTTTTAGTTTTCTTAATAAGTAGGACTCATGTTTAGGATATTAGGATGCCTTCTAGAAGAATTTTTTATTATAAATATGAGGGTTTTTAGTTGCACTTCCTTTACATTACAATAAGGGCCCGTTGTAGTGTTAAAATTTATTATAATTACATTAAGACCTGAGAGGGTAGTGTAATTCTCAACAAATTGGAACCACATTCAAATTTCATGGATGGTGAAGTTTATGGAGGTTGATTGTAAATAAATAGGGAAATAAATATATTACTAGGCGAA
>NW_018252713.1:0-546 GCF_001263595.1 Phalaenopsis equestris
AATTCAAGGAAATCAATTACAAAATAAAGGAATTGTTATTATGAATATTTAAAATCAATTAGGGCATATCGCTACCGCGCTTAGTAACCAAACATTAGGAACTTTTCCTAGTACTATGGAACCAAATCCTAAAGATCAAGGAAAAGAACAAATCTAGGCAATACAATTACAAAGTAGAAAAGAATTGGAAACAAAAGTATAGAAAGAAATGGAAACTGCAAAAGAGAAAGTGGATACCGACAAAGAAAAGGATCATGAGTACCCAGATTTAGAATATCCACTTACACCAATGAAAATCACTGTGGAGAAACCTCCACCACCGTTTCCTACAAGATTGAAGCAACACAAACAAAATAAAACATTTTCCAATTTTTTAGAAATTCTTAAGAAATTAACAGTAAATATTCCCTTCGTAGAAGCTTTAGAGCAAATGCCCAATTATGTAAAATTTATGAAAGATATTTTTAACAAGAAAAGGAAGTTCACTGATAATAAAACTGTTGCACTTAACAAAGAGTGTAGTGCAATTATTCAGAAAAAGCTTCC
>NW_018252713.1:657-1239 GCF_001263595.1 Phalaenopsis equestris
GAGAAGTCTCACCTACTTCTGTAACTCTTCAGTTAGCAGATCATTCAGTTACATATCCTAAGGGAGTTATAGAAGATGTGTTAGTAAAAGTTAATAAATTTATCTTTCATGTGGATTTCTTTGTTTTAGATATGGAGGAAGATAATGAAATACCTATCATTTTACGGAGACCATTTTTAGCTACTGGAAAAGCTATGATAGATGTTCAAAAAGAAGAATTAATGATGAGAGTTAACAATCAAGAAGTGAATTTTAATATTGCAAATTCTATGAAATACCCTGTTGTTGAAAAATATTATGAATGTTTTCGCATGAAAATTAGTGAACATCTATTGAATGAACATTTTAAAGAACATTTTGAAGAGAAAGAACAATTTGAAGATAGTGATGAAGTTATTTTGGACGAATTAGAAAATGAAGAATTAGATTATGTTCAGAAAAGATTTGAGATGCTGGATATTACAGAAAATGCTGATAAGAATCTAGTTCCATCAACTATAAAATCACCTGAACTTGAGTTGAAAATACTGCCTAACCACTTGAAGTATGTGTTTCTGGGAAACTCATCTACACTACATGTTA
>NW_018252713.1:1451-2382 GCF_001263595.1 Phalaenopsis equestris
AAGGAAATTTTGAAATGGTTAGACACTGGAATTATATATCCTATTTCAGATAGTGCGTGGGTAAGTCCAATTCATTGTGTTCCTAAGAAAGGAGGAGTTACTGTTGACACAAAAGAAAATAATGAATTAATACCTATCAAACAAGTTACTGTATGGTGTATCTGCATTGATTATAGGAAATTAAATGCTACCACCAGGAAAGATCACTTCCTTTTACCCTTTTTATACCAAATAGTAGATAGACTTGCTGGACACAAATATTTTTATTTTCTAGATGGATCTACTGGTTACCATCAAATTCCTATTTCTCCTGAGGATCAAGAAAAGATAACATTTACTAGTCATTTTGGAAATTTTGCTTTTCGAAGAACGCCTTTTGGATTATGTAATGCACCTGCAACATTCCAGAGATGTATGATGTCTATATTTGTTAAGTTAATTGATGATGGATTAAAAGTATTTATGGATGATTTCTTTGTATTTGGAACATCATTTGACGCATGCTTAAATTATCTTGAAAAAGTTTTGGAGTTATACGAAAGAACTAATTTGGTTCTAAATTAGGAGAAATGTCAATTTATGATTGCAGGAGGAATTGTGTTAGAGCATAAAATTTTGAAAGATGGTATGAAAGCAGAGCCTGCAAAAATTCAAGTTACATCTAAACTAACACCTCCTACTAATGTAGGAGAGGTTAGGAGTTTTCTTAGACATGTTGGTTTTTACAGGCGTTTTATAAAATATTTTTCAAAAATTACTAAACCTCTATGCCAACTTTTAGAAAAGGACAAGAAATTTGAATTTACTGAAAGCTTTTTAAATGCTTTTGAGTTATTAAAGAAAAAATTAATCACAACCCCTATTATGGTTTCACCTAACTGGGAGAAACCATTTGAACTGATGTGTGATGCTAGTGATTATGCTATTGGAG
>NW_018252713.1:4441-4763 GCF_001263595.1 Phalaenopsis equestris
AGTAACCCTTTTAAACTCCCAAATTTGATTCTTAAGTTCATAATTCCCCCAAAAATGAAGTGAAACTCCACCAAATTCATTCTTATGGTGTCCAATTCCCCTGATAATCCCATAATGCGAGTGTTCAACTGGAGAAAGTTCATTAGTGCGGAAGCGCAAGGAATCTTCAACAAGGTACTGGCAAAGAAAAGATTAATCAAGGAACCAGGATTCATAAATCGTGGATTAAATAATCCCTCTACGACAAATGAAGAGATGATAGTGCGACAAAAATGGGAAGTGTTGTGCTACACTACCGCTGCCGTGGTTGTTCCTGGGGTGA
>NW_018252713.1:4789-5333 GCF_001263595.1 Phalaenopsis equestris
TTGCATGGAATCAACCAGGGAGTCCAACCAGGGAGTCATTTATGTGCGAGGTAGATGGATAACTTTTACTCTTTCACGGATCAATGAATTATATATGATTGAGAAAGTTCCTGTCTGCCATCATTCTAACTTCGTCCCGACAAGAAATCAGATGAAATGAGAGAAAATAGGTATGTTAGTTTTCCTAAATCCCATTTTGAAATACTGACACTTCTTCATTTCTGTAAAACTGTTACCGACGATGAAGATCGGTGAAGTAGATCAGGAAAGTGCTATTCTGAATTACTGCATCCAAATGGGACTGCCGATTGATATAATTGTCAAAATTGTCAAGTCAATTTTGGGCCTTATCGTTCATGGATCAACTATGGGCTTGTACACCCTTCTAAAATTTTCTCATTTTGCAGCCAGTTTCAAGTATCCTATGAGAATTGGGGAAAGTTCTTCTACCTTGGAAGCCTTTGGACCCAACTGAGAGATTCCCAGCTTTTGAAGATGAAAATGACATGACTATTATGATAGATCAATCATCTCAGAATTCACT
>NW_018252714.1:0-816 GCF_001263595.1 Phalaenopsis equestris
CCCTGAGGAATCCGGTAGAAAGTCACCTCAGGAATTCGCTCTAAGATTTTCATCGCGTACAGAAGGTATTCTTCTAATCTTGGTTTTAGAATTCTGTATTGTCCGGCGACTTGCTGGATGACAAGTTGAGAGTCACCATAAATGACAACGTTTGTTATATCCATTGAAATTACTAATTCCAATCTGGTGATTAAGGCTTCATAATCTCCTTCATTGTTGGTACATGGCTCCGTCAGGTGGTACGAAAACCTCAACATAACCTTATCCGGCGTGATAAAGATCAAACCGATCCCTGCCTTGTCTAGTATAACTGTGCTTGATCTCTTGTTTTTCTTGGCTGATGAAGCACCGTCAAAGTACATTTCCCAGCGCTGCGCACTAGAAAATTCCATTTGTAGTATCTTCTCATCTGGTAGCTCGTCGTTGAGAGAGGAACCTGCTGGCAGTGGGTGCGCAGCGAGAAAGTCTGCTAAAATCTGTCCCTTGATAGCACGGAGGGGCACAAAAGTTATATCAAATTGCAGTAAGATCATTGACCATCTCACTAAACGTCCGGAGAGTGTTGGTCGAGTCATCAAATATTGCAATGAATTAACTTTCGAAATTAGGGTGACCTTATGAGAAAACATGTAATGTCTAAGCTTTTGAGAGGCAAAAATTAATGTCAGACAATGCTTCTCAATAGGTGGATACCTTACCTCCGTCGGGATTAGACGATGACTCAAGTCGGAGAGAGCATTTTCTTTTCCCTCCTCATTGACTTGGGCTAAGAGGGCTCCAAGAGAGTCATCTAAAGCCGCGGTATAAAGTATCAAC
>NW_018252714.1:11638-17792 GCF_001263595.1 Phalaenopsis equestris
GCGCAGTTTTTTTTGTCCTTCGGGGTTATTTTGGCCCCTTTTTTGACTATCGTGTCTAAAACGATAATTCGCGCATTTTTGCCCCGCCCGCGAAGCCGTAACGAAGTGGACATCCCCCGTAAGTAAAATCGACGTTCCGGACACAGTGGCGGCGTCCATTTCATCATCCAGGGTCATCTAAACAACTTCGCTGATGATCGGGTCTTTTTTGAGTCAAAATCGCGCGCGATGCGCCACATAATATTTTTTTGCACCGATCGGAGTCGTTTGACGTGCCAAATGCCGACCGGCCTTCACCTAAGCGAAAGCCATAGCCTAGCAGGATGAACCTGGCTACATGCCCCCTCAACACGAGCCAAAAGTTCCCAGGTGAGTGCCTCGAGCCATCGGATGCTGCGGGCGAACCGTAGATCATCTTAAGCCGTGCAAGTGGACACTTTACACTCGTGACATCAAAAATTGATGCCAACAGGCAGCTTTCCAGTATGCAAATATTCTATTAATGACTTGCGCCAATATTCCTTGATGTCTACAACTGTATTTATTGTTTCTTCTTTTTCAAGCTTGTGTAGAGTTTTGAGATCGATCTGAGAAAAGACTTGTTTTCCTTGTCTTCCTTATACTGTGACTTTGATGGAATCCTCTGGGGGACACGTCGTTTCCTTAGCAAGTTTTGCTAGAACATCAGCATGGGCATTATCTCCCCTAGAAATCCGGTAGAAAGTCACATTGGGGATCTGCTCCAGGAGTTTCATCATGTACCGATGGTATTCTGCTAATCTTGGTTTCAAAATTCTATTTTGTCTGGTGACTTGCTGAATGACGAGTTGGGAGTCGTCGTTGATGGTAATGTTTGTTATATCCATTGAGATTGCCATTTCCAATCCGGTGATTAAAGCTTCGTATTCTGCTTCATTGTTAGTGCACGGCTCTGTCAGGTGGTATGAGAATCTCAACATACCCTTATCTGGTGTGATAAAGATCAAACTGATCCCTTCTTTGCCTGGTATAACTATGTTTGATCCTTAATCTTTTCTGGCTGATGAAGCAGCATCGAAGTACATCTCCCAGCGTTGCGCACTGGAGAATTTCATTTGTAATATTTGCTCGTCTAGTAACTCGTCGTTGAGAGAGGACCTAGCTGGCAGTGGGTGTGCAGTGAGAAAGTCTGCTAGTATCTTACTAAACATCCGGAGAGTGTTGGTCGGGTCATCAAATATTTCAACGGATTGAATTTTGAAATCAGGGTTATCTTATGAGAAAGCATGTAATGTCTAAGCTTTTGGGCGGTGAAAATTAATGCCAGGCAATGCTTCTCAATAGGTAGATACCTTATCTTCGTCGGTATTAGGTGACGACTCAAGTAATAGAGCGCATTTTCTTTACCCAGGTCATCAGATTTTGCAATGGATTAACTTTTGAGATTAGGGTGATCTTATGAGAAAGCATGTAATGTCTAAGCTTTTGGGCTTTCTAAGCTTTTGAGCGGCAAAAATTAACGCTAGACAATGCTTCTGAATAGGTGGATACCTTATCTCCATCGGTATTAGACGACGACTCAAGCAGTAGAGTGCATTTTCCTTACCCTCATCTTTGACTTGGGCTAAGAGGGCTCCAAGAGAGTCGTCTAAGGCCGCGGTATAAAGTATCAAAGATTTCCCTAGAGTAGGGGCTGCTAAAACAAGAGGTGTCATTAAATATTGCCTGACATTTATCTTCTCAAACAAATTTGGTGTCCTTTTTAATTCATGCCGAGAAAGGCTGACACTTACCTGAGAGATTAGAAATAAAGCGTCTCAGATATGCCAACTTTACCTGGAAGGAACGTATTTGCTTTAAAGTTTTAAGAGGAGGCATTTCCACGATAGCTTTAATCTTATCTGGGTCGATCTTGATTCCCTGATGATGAACAACAGATCCCAAAACTTTCCTGGAGGTATTGCCAAAGGCGCACTTTAAGGGATTCATTTTAAGATTGTATTGTCGTAATCGTTCGAACAAGATCCTTAAATCGTATAAATGGTCTATTTTCCATTTACTTTTGATGACCAAATCATTCACGTAGCATTCTACTTGGTTGTGAATGAGGTCGTCAAAAATCTTCGTCATTGCACGCTAATATGTTGCTTCGGCGTTCTTTTGACCGAACGACATCATTGTGTATCAGAAAATTCCAATTGGTGTTCTGAAGGCTATAAGTGTCGCATCCTCGGGAGCCATCTTGATTTGGTTGAATCCCCACGATCCGTCCATGAAGGAGAAAATTTTGATGTGTTGAAGCGATATCCACCATCTTCTCTGGTATAGGTAGCGAAAACTCCTCATCTGGACATGCCTTCTTCAAATCTCTGAAATCGACACAAATGCAGATCTGTCCATTTTTCTTTTTAACAGGTACGATGTTAGCTAACCACGTGGGGGTATTGTTCTTCTTTCACAAAGTTAGCGTCTATTAATTTCTTCACCATGGTGATGGGTTACATTCTTGTCCACCCTAAGTTTATGGACTGCAGCCTCTGCTGACAGTCCTGGCATTTTGCCGTAGCTCCACGCGAAGCAATCTTTGAATTTTGTTAATAGTTTGATCAATTCTGCAGATTCTTCGTTATTAAGTAGAGAACTTATAAATGTCGGTTGGGGTTGTTCTTCAGTCCCGAGATTAATCTCTTTCAATTCATCAACAGTGGTTTTAATTTCCTCCTCAAATTCTGGGGGAACATCTTCTATTGGTTGATCAGTAGAGTCATCCTTAATATCGAGGCAATCCTCTTCTGATTCACCAGTAACAACCATGCAAAATTCAGAATCATCGACTGGTCCGACTGTACCAAATCCGAGACCCTCTTTTGAATTTCGAGTTCGACTTTTAGCATTCCATAAATTTTTAAAAAGTTGAAATTTATCTTTTGGCATTTGTCTTGGAAAATGTTCCTGTTGAATTAACTTTTGAACAAAAGGAGAGATGTAACCAAAAGGCAATTCCATTAATTCATTAGAATAAACATCCAAATTTACATGTTTTTCAAGCTCAGTAAGGGTAGAAGCATAGTAAAATTTGATCGGCTTTGAACCAACACTACAAACTTCCTTGACCTCTAAACTCTCGACCTTTTGAGGGAGAATCGGTGTAAGGGTCATAGCATTCACATAGTAGTTTATTCGATCATACATTGTTTCATATTCATTCTTTTCTACATCTTCTAGGGATATCTAGTACTGAGATTTTTTCTATCTTGTCATCATTATTTTGTCTTCAGAACTGTCTTCATCACCAATGTTGATAGTTGGCCTAGTCTGTTCAATAATTAAATTGATCCTTCCTGTTCCACGTCCCCGACTTCGTCCTCGGGTGTGCGAACTAAAAGGCTTTTCACTATCTCTTTGTAAAGGAGTGGTGGAAGATTGTTGAAGAGGAGTTGAATGGCCCCCGTCCCCCTTTTTGTGACTCTTCTGAATCTTCATCTTTGTTTGTCAGAATCTCGCACGAGAAGACAATTTTCTTTGGAGGCGTGTAGTAGGAAACATCTTCATAGATACCAACTTTATGCACTAAAAATGGTTGTAGATCTCCCTTGATGCAAATCTCTTGACCATCTTTGCGGTATTTGATGCACTGGTGTAGAGATGATGGAACCATATTGTGCTTATGAATCCATGGTCGGCTCAGTAGAGCGTTAAAAGAGGTCTCAGCGTCGATGATATGAATATAACGGTTGTCATGAGTTCTCCAACCTTGATAAGTAATGTGATTGATTCGAGTGCTCTTTCTCCCCTTTGGTTGAATCCTCTTAACATCATCTTATCGGCCGTAAGCTCTTGAGCTTCAATATCCAAATAGGCCAATGTCCGTAGGCTTATCAAGTTAAGAGATGCTGCAGAATCCACTAAAACTCTTGATAACACAAATCTGTCGATGTTAGCGGAGATGTAGAGTAGCGGTTGTGGTCGGCAGTACCGAGCAGCAAGTCTTCATCTGCAAAGGTTACCCCTGACTATTTATTCAATGAGCAAACTTCATCTGAGGATGTACTGGCCAACTTAGCTAAGCAAATTTATGGGTCAAGCAAAGCTGTAACCACAGACTCTCTCATCTCCTTTGACAGGATCAGAGCATTGTAGATGCTTAATTGGGCTGGCAACTTCCTAAGATGAGCCTCCAATTTTCTCTTGATTGTATGGATCTTCCACTGGTGGAGGTGGAGGTAGCTCTTCTCGAGTTACTATTTATTTTTCTTTATCCACTAGAGCAGTTCTCAGAGGTAACACTCTCCCGCCCTAAGTTCACTTATGTAATTTCTTCTTCTTGAGGTACCATTGTTGAATCTCCCGGTGTTTCCGTCAGAAAGGTCTAAGTTGATGTCAATTGGTGTACCATGATGCTTGAGAATTGGCTCCTCGTTATTGGTGCTGTCATAAGCGATATTATTGATGTCTTCTTTGGACTTGACAATGAGTTCATCAGACTCTAGTACTATTTGAGGATCGCTTTGGGGATCGAGATTGAAGTTAGAACGGTCATAATCAGTTACGTTATCACCAGAAATAGTTAAAACGTAGCTGAAATCACAATTATTATATTCATAAGACCCCTGATGGATAAAAAGATAATCATACAAAGTCAATGGTTTGAGGATTTTGTTTCCCGAATCCAAGACAACCAATCTAGTAGAGGCAGCCCCTATCCCACCCCCCGTGCTACCACCCCCCGTGCTACCAATTTTTGAAGTGACGCTTTTCTTCTTTTTGTTCTTTATTCTTGACAATGACGGATCTTCTAGTGAAATCTTCATCCCGGGCTTGGTATGTTGCGGACTCTGAATAAAGGCTTGTTTTGATGCAGACTGGATCTTGTTCAGTATCTTCTTGGATGATCTGCTCCATACCTTATTCCATTCTTCTTTGGTATTCTTTGAAGCTTGTTTTGATGAATCCTATATGTGATTAACGACCCTTTTGAGTTCATCCCAAGCTATACTCCATCCATTTGTTCATATATACAGATCAATCAGGGAGATTGACTCAGCTAAAATCATGTTTATGGAACCTTTTTTGGGTTCTTTCAAATACTCATTTGAGATTATTATATTCTCTTCCTTGAGGTTCTTCTCGAGCCAAGACAAAGCATTTTTCTATAGTGTGCCCAAGAAATCGGTGCTATGGGCAATAATTTGGCTAATTCTTCTTATCCACCTCTTCAGGCTTCTTTGGATCCGGTAGTTTGAATTTTGGGTTCTTGAATATTTTAGGTACAACTTCATCCTTGAAGGAATACACAACTTTCTGTCGCTCCAAGAGGGATATTCTCTTATCCCTTGTTTGAGGTGCTCCTTCTTGAGGTGGCCGCTGGTTGGATTGATTATTCTATTTTTTAGAGGACTAGCGATGTTCTTTTGCATATATCTTTATCGGCTACTTTCATTTGTCGACGGTCGCCACTACTCCAGATTTATTTTCGAACACATTGGCCACCTTAGCCTTTTCATGTGGCTCCACGTTCTTTATTTCTTCTTGAAGACTGTTGGCTTTACTGAGTAGCTTCTCGAAGGATTTGATGGTGAGTCCCTTAAGCATTAAAGCTACTAGCCCATGAATGCTCTTGAGTAGAATTTCAATTGCATGATGTTCCTGTAGTTGAGGCTCACATCTCATGCTAAGGTTTCTCCACCTCAAAATTATTGTCTACCAATGTTTTGCTAAAATTTTGCTTTTCCATCATGAGCTCTCCGATAGGCACATGGTGCTGTGCCCCGACAAAAACAGTTGTTCCAATTCAGAAAATGTTTTAACTGACCAGTTGGGCAAGTCAGTGTACCAGTCAAACGCAATTCCTGACAAGCTGCTGATGAACTGCTGGCAGAGTAGAGCTTCATTACTTCTCATGTTGCCACAACTGGCTCGGAAATGCGTTATATGCTTGTCGGCGTTATTTTGGGGGTTGGTTTGGTTGTGTGGTTCCCCGTAAGAAGCTGTCGGTCACTGGAATCGAAATCCAATCGCCCGCTTCAGAAGGAAGTTGAAGTATGAAATCAAACTGACCCCATATTTTTCATAGTTTAAAATGAAAGAGCACTGTACCTCAAATCCTGTATCTATCCCTAAGGATAAACATAAGACTTGAGGATGAGGCTCGATCAAATAAACTAAGGAAAGTATG
>NW_018252714.1:17953-18609 GCF_001263595.1 Phalaenopsis equestris
AATCAAGAAATATTATCTTCAAAGAATTTCAAAGGGTAGGACTCTTCAACAAAATTGGACATAGAGGTGTGCAAGGGGATTTGTTCAAATTTGGAACATTTTATTGTAGAATCCAAAGGAAGAATGACTAGGGGATGTCATGGATCCAGAGGAGAACTCCGATGACTTCCCAAGCTATCCTAATGTTTGGCTTTAGTTTTGAGGAGAAATATTTAGGTGTTTCATCCTACCAATTTTAATAGTTAGGTCTACATTCGTGTGAAATGATCACACAAATAGCTTGGAAGATATGAGGATTTTAGTCGTGACAAACGACAACCTCGGAATCCTAAGACGAGTTAGGGCTTATATTGTATAGCAAGGCTATGCAAAAGCCTAAAGTTAAGGTGAGGATTTACGTTGCATAAGCAAACAACCTTGAAGTCCTATGGCTTTGTTGTTTAAGTCTAAGGAAGGAAGATTGGTTTAGTTGGTGAAGACGGATTTTGCTGTTGAAGATGGCCGTGCTGCCCACCATGCTAGCTCCAAGCTCCTTACCGTTACAAGTTTGAGTTGTTTAGCGTGTCATGTTATGAAGTCAAATCAGGTGGCCCTATGGTTGAAGTTCTTTAAATTTTATGAGGGCATATTAAAGTTGATTAGAGTGACACAGGTTA
>NW_018252714.1:18962-19652 GCF_001263595.1 Phalaenopsis equestris
TGTTTAGCATGCAAATTTTCAGGTATAAAAGTACAGTATGAAAGTACAAGAAAAGCAACGCTGAAAAAACTGTAAAAGTTTACCTGGCGAGTCTTCTCGTTCCACCACCTAAAACCTAAAATGCATGTTAATGCAGTTTATAAAGAGCTGGAAAGGTAAAATTTTCCTAATCCTGCATCATATTAAGGTGAGTCCTTAAAAGTTTAATTAAGGATGATTTCCTTAAGCAAAGAATATTAAGTTTAATAGGCCTCTGAGGTATCCAACATGTTAAGAGCGGGAAACAGGTCCATGTCTCTCCCTCACCAACTAGTGAAAAGCCTCGAGTCCATTTAAACTTATCATTTTCCTTAATGTTTCATCCTGTAAATATCCTTAATGCTCAGTGAACATTGATGTCTCAATTATCCCTAAGAAAGGGGTCATTATCATTTATCATTTAATTTTCAAAATTATGTGGGTGAAGACCCTTTAAGTGGAAAGTTAGTAAAATTTGAAGAATTATCCAAATTTTAATCCTAATTGGGCTTAGTGGTGTTTCAAGGATGTTTGATATAATTATGTTTATTTTTCTAATCCTCATTTAATCAATTTTGATTTAGCCTAAGTCACCACTAAGCCCTTAAGACCTAGGTGAGTGTCTTAATTAGAGGGTTAAGTTTTAAGTGGTCATGATTCATGATTTGGATT
>NW_018252714.1:19662-21699 GCF_001263595.1 Phalaenopsis equestris
AGGGGTATTAAATTGTTTAATTATTGACTTCAAAAGTCATACCCCTAAGTCTAGGATCATTTAATTTTACTAAGCTTCCAAATTTTGATTAATTCATAAATTTTATCAATCTTAATTGAGAAAGTGAGATTAGGTTTCTATCAATTAATTCCTTATATTTCAATCATCTGAACATGTTAATTAAGATGAAATATTGCCTATTTCCCTTTCTTGAGTTAAGCCTAAATGTTAATTAAGGCCAAATTTTCAAAATTATACCTTTGCCCTTAAGGTTTTATCACTTCATAATTCATCAAATTTAATGTAAATGACTTTGGAATTTTTATTCTACCTCTCTCATTAGTCAATTGAGATATAAGAGGAGAAAATGTGATTTTCCAAAATTTAATTTATTTTATATAATTATTTTTATGCAAAAATAGGATTTTTTAAAGAAAATTCCTAACTTGACAATGGTATACTATAATCTCTTGAAATTTTTACTGGAGGTTGATCTAGACCAGTGGAGCCTTTGGATCAAATTTCACAATTTTGTGAATTCTCTGTGATTTATTAGAATTATTTTAAGTTTTCGGTTATTTAATAAAAATAAAATATTTTAATTGTTGAAAATTAAGTTTTGTATTTTTGAAAAATCTCCCTAACGTCAGAGAACTTAGAGGAGAAAATTTTATGTTTTTTCTGGTTTTTCTTTGATTTATTGGAATTATTTTAGTGAAAAACTTATTTTTAGCCTTTTAAAAAAACTATTTTTAAGCTTTGAAAATAAATATATTTTCTTAGAAAATCAGGAAAAATATTCTAATTGTTCCTAAGTGATTATGAAACAATTTAGAACATTTCTATGAGTTTTATTATTTTTATGATTTTTATGATATTTTGATTATTTAAATATTTAAAATAGGCCAAAAATCAAGTTTTTACTTTAAATATAATTTTATTTTTAGAAACTACCCCTATTAAGGCTTCATAATCTCCTTCATTGTTGGTACATGGCTCCGTCAGGTGGTACGAAAACCTCAACATAACCTTATCCGGCGTGATAAAGATCAAACCGATCCCTGCCTTGTCTAGTATAACTGTGCTTGATCTCTTGTTTTTCTTGGCTGATGAAGCACCGTCAAAGTACATTTCCCAGCGCTGCGCACTAGAAAATTCCATTTGTAGTATCTTCTCATCTGGTAGCTCGTCGTTGAGAGAGGAACCTGCTGGCAGTGGGTGCGCAGCGAGAAAGTCTGCTAAAATCTGTCCCTTGATAGCACGGAGGGGCACAAAAGTTATATCAAATTGCAGTAAGATCATTGACCATCTCACTAAACGTCCGGAGAGTGTTGGTCGAGTCATCAAATATTGCAATGAATTAACTTTCGAAATTAGGGTGACCTTATGAGAAAACATGTAATGTCTGAGCTTTTGAGCGGCGAAAATTAATGCCAGACAATGCTTCTCAATAGGTGGATACCTTACCTCCATCGGTATTAGACGACGACACAAGTAATAGAGCGCATTTTCTTTTCCCTCTTCATTGACTTGGGCTAAGAGGGCTCCAAGAGAGTCATCTAAGCCCACGGTATAAAGTATCAACGGTTTCCCTGGGATAGGGGCTGCCAAAATAGGAGGTGTCATTAAATATTGTTTAACGTCCTCTAAGGCCCGCTGGTATTTTTCTTCTCAAATAAATTTGGTCCTTTTTAATTAATGCCGAGAAAGGCTGACACCTACCTGAGAGATTGGAAATAAAGCGTCTCAGATATGCCAACTTCCCCTGGAAGGAATGTAACTGCTTCAAGGTTTTAGGGGGAGGCATTTTCAAGAAAGCTTTAATCTTATCTCGGTCGATCTCGATTCCCCGATGACAGACAACGAATCCTTGAAATTTCCTAGAGGTAATGCCGAAGGCGCACTTTAAGGGATTCATTTTAAAGTCATATCGTCGTAACTGTTCAAACACGATCCTCAAAACATACAAATTATCTATTTTTCATTTACTTTTGATGACCAAATCATCCACGTAGCATTCTACTTGATTGTGAATGA
>NW_018252714.1:23502-23793 GCF_001263595.1 Phalaenopsis equestris
GCCAATGTGGACGAAGATGTGGAGCGGATGGTTGTGGTCGGCGGTATCGAGCAGCAAGTCTTCATCTGTAAAAGCTACCCCTGACTGTTCTCTCAACGAGCAAACTTCATCTGAGGATGTGTTAGCCAACTAAGCTAAGCAAATTTTTGGATCTAGCAAAGCTTTAACCAGAGATTCTCTCATCTTCTTTGACAGGATCTAAGCGTCGTAGATGCTTAGTCGGGAAGGCAACTTCCTAAGATGCGCTAGCACGTTGTACTCCACTTTATTTGTTCCTGTGGCTTTATCTTG
>NW_018252714.1:23808-26321 GCF_001263595.1 Phalaenopsis equestris
GAGTCATTATCTGTTTTCCTTTGTCTGCTGGAGCTGTTCTTGGTGGTAACACTTTCCCGCTCCTCAAGTTGACTTCTGTGACTTCTTCTTCTTGAGATATCATTGTTGAATCTTCCGGTGTCTTTTCCTCTTTGTCGGAGAGATCTAAGTTGATGGCGAGCAGTGTATCATGACGCTCAAGAGTTGGCTCTTCGTTATCGGGGCTGTCGCAAGCACTATCATTGATGTCTTCTTCAGACATGATAACAAGTTCATCGGACTCAAGTACGATTTGAGGATCATTTTGAGGATTGAGATCGCAACTAGCTTGATCATAATCAGTCATGTTATTACCATAAATAGTCAAAACGTAGCCGAAATCACAACTATTAGATTCATAAGACCCCGGAGGGACAAAAAGATAATCATACAAAGTCAAAGGTTCGAGGACTTTCTTCTCCGAATCCAAGACAACCAATCTAGTAGAGGCAGCCCCTATCCTACCCCTCGTGCTATCAATCTTAGTAGTGAAGCTTTTCTTTTTCTTGTTCTTCGTCTTGAACGATGACGGATTTTCTGGTGAAATCTTCATCTCGGGCTCGGTATGCTGCAGACACTGAATGGAGGCTTGTTTTGATGCAGACTGTAGCTTGTTTAGTATCTTCTTGGATGATCTGCTCCATACTTCATTCCATCCTTCTTTGGTATTTGAAGAAGCTTGCTTCGATGAATCCTGCATTTGATCGAGGACCCTTTTGAGTTCATCCCAAGTTGTACTCCATCCATCCGTTCCGACATATGGATCAATTGGGGAGATTGACTCAACTGAAACCATGTGTATGGAACCTTTTTTAGATTCTCTCAAATACTCCTTCAGGATTTTTATATTCTCTTCCTTGAGGTTCTTTTTGAGCCAGTCTTTAAAGACGAACCACTTGTATATAGTGTGCCCAAGCAACCGGTGGTACGGGCAATAATTTGGTTCATTCTTCCTATCCACCTCTTCGGGTTTCTTCAGATCAGGCAGTTTGAATTCTGGTTTATTCATCAAGCTTTTGAATATTTTAAGTACAGCCTCATCTTTGAAGGAATAAACAACTTTCTGTCGCTTTAACAGAGATATTCTTTTACCCGTTGTTCGAGGTGATCCCTCCTGAGACGACCGTTGGTTGGATTGATTGATCTATTTCCGAGGGTACTGCGACGAAGACTGGCGATGCTCTTCTGCATATATCTTTATTGATTGCTTTCCTTTGTCGACAGTTGAGACTCCTCCTGATTTCTTTTCAAACACTCTGGTCACCTTAGCCTTTTCATGTGGCTCCATGTGCTTCATTTCTTCTTGCAGACTGCTGGCTTTACTAAGTAACTTCTTGAAGGATTTGACGGTGAGTCCCTTAAGCATGAAAGCTACTGGCCCATGAATTCTTTTGAGTAGAATCTCAATCGCTTGATGTTCCTGAAGCTGAGGTTTACATTTCATGATAAGGTTTCTCCATCTCAAAATATAGTCTGTCAAGGTTTCACTAGGCTTCTGCTTCTCCATCATGAGTTCTCCTATAGACACATGATGCGCGCCCCAGCAAATCTTTTCACAAATGATTATTACAACTCAGAAAATGTTTTAACTGACCCGTTTGACAGGTTAGCGTACCAGTCGAAAGCGATCCTTGACAGGCTACTAACGAACTGCTGGCAGAGTAGAGCTTCGTTATTCCTTGTGTTTCCACAATTGGCTCCGAAAAGTGCTGTGTTTCCACAATTGGCTCGAAAATGTGCTATGTTTTGTCAGGATTTCTAGTCCTATCGAATATCTTAAAATCTGGGGTTACATAGCCCTTGGGGAAAGGCACGGCATCAAATTTGTCCGGATAAGGTCTACCCTTTAAAATTGATGCACCGCCCTTTGACTGGGATAAAGCATCCCGTACTTGTTCAACCATTTGCTTGAACTCTTTTTCTGGCATGGCACTTGACGGAGAATCATTCTTCGGTTGTTCTTCTTTGTCTGTCAAAGTAGCCTCCCTTCTTTCATCTGCGATGTGTATGATTTCTGGCTGGTTAACCTCTGGGCCAATCTTGGTGCTTGTGATTGCCCCTGAATGGTGGCATTGGCGGTCTTAGCTGCAGTCATCTCTTCTATTCTTTTCTCCAGTAGACTGACTTGCTCATCTCTTAGGAGGATAACCCTATGCAGCTCATCTACGGCGTTCTCTTCGGTGTGAGGTTGAGCCCTGCGTGTAGATGTGGTAGCTCTGGTTTCAATCACGTGGACATCCATGAAATCTTCCTCCAAGTAGTCATTGTAATCAAAATCCCCCTTGTCACTATCAACGGAAACTCTGTGCTCTCGAGCCAACTCAGAAATCTCAATTATGAGTTTCTCAACTTTTTCTTCAATTGTCGATTCCTTTATTGCTTTAAGATCTGGAGGACCCTGATGGAAATCCTCAACTTGTTCCTCCATCTCGCTGGCTATTGTCGCGACGATGTCAGATATTTCAGGCACTGGTTTTGCTTTCTGTCTTGCAGGC
>NW_018252714.1:27357-28243 GCF_001263595.1 Phalaenopsis equestris
GAGCAACGCTACGGGCATTGTGATCCGTCGGCAGGTTGCAAGAAAAGTTCAGTGTTGGGTATGCCATCGCAGCGGGCTTTGCAACAGAAAGTTTTAGGGTTAGCTGTATGGCCAAAAACCTTGTAATCCTTAGTGCAAGCACTGAAAGTAGAGGTTAGTGTGTAGACCGGGCGGGTCTTAATTTACAGGTAATTTTAACATCTTTATTTAAAAGGGTGTAAAATTGATTAATATTTTGAAGTGCGCGCAGTACAACACAATTTGATTTAATTTGCAAAGAAGCAAAACAAATGTGAAAAGGAGTTGTGAGAAAGTTTAGGATCCAGTGCGAAACCCAATTCGCGGCAGAAAAATGCCCAGGTGGAGTTAATCCACCAACACACCTATTGGGGGGCCGACCCCACACGATGATTAAAAAAGTCCTTCATGGCCGCCTGAAGATGGTTGAACAGCTAGTCCTGAAGTCCAAGGAGTTAACTATACTTTCCCAAGGTAGAAATGGGTAAAGTATGCTAACGGAAGAAGGGTAATTTAGACCAAGAGGGACATGGACATATTACCGATGTGTGAAGATAATATTTCTTGATTTGTATGGAGATGAAAGCTTGTCCCTAGCGGAGTCTCCAGAAGTTGTCGGCGTTATTTTGGGGGTTGGTTTGGTTGTGCCCGCAAGAAGCTGTCGGTTCTTTGAATCGGAATAGGTCACCGGAATCAAAATTCAGTCGCGCGCTTCGGACGGACATTGAAGTACGAAATCAAACTGACCCCATATTTTTCATAGTTTAAAATGAAAGAGCACTGTACCTCAAATCCTGTATTTATTCCGAATGATAAACACAAGACTTGAGGATGAGGCTCGATCAAATAAACTAAGGAAAGTATGACG
>NW_018252714.1:33243-34837 GCF_001263595.1 Phalaenopsis equestris
CCCCCAGCCACTATACTGGCCGGCCAGGGGGAGGTGGCTAGTAGCTCACAGAACCCAGAGGAATCCATCACAGCAATTTAATGCAAATGTGCTTGGATTTGGCAAAGATATCTTAAGCATGTGCATTTTTGGAAATAAGATCCCTTAATTTGGGGAACCTTTGGTCCATGGCTTAATTTAGGTGTTTCATGGTGTTTTTACTGGTCACTAGGTCCAACTAATGGCTTTGGTGGAGTTAATTTGGTGGCTTTAAGGTGGTTGGGTCACATTTAATGCATGGGTCCAAGTGGGTGCAAATGATAAAAAATTGGGTTTAGGCTAAATTAGACATGCCAATTGGCCCAATTAATTGTTTCATTTGGTGTATATGATCATAAGGAACAACTTTGGTGAAGGATGGAATTGGTTTTGAGTCCAATTGTGGGGTCAATTTGAAGGAAATTTGAACTTTAATCAATTTGGTCATGTTGGGCTAGGCTTGGGTCTAGCTTGGGTTAGCCTTAGGATAAGTCCAAATTGATTGTTTTAAATGGTCAATAGGGACCTCATGAAGAGTTTCAACATGAATTCAATACCAATTTGGAGGTTAAGGCAATCAATTGGGTGCAATTTGGGGACTTAACCAATTTGGGGCTAAATTTGGGAATTTTGGATTTAGGCCAAAATCAAATGGATTTGAGGCTTCAAAAATGTCAATTGATGGTTGATTTTCATGTATATGAATGTTATCAAGATTTTTCAACATCAATTGGGGCCAATTGACTAGGCCATGGGTTCAATTTGGTGAGATCAAGTCATATGGTCAAAATTGGAGTTTTGACCCAAATCAAAATTGGGCTCATGGACCAATTGAGCTTGGATTTGGTTTAGTTTGGTCATATCAAAACTGAATTTGATTTTTGGATTGGAATTGGGGTCAATTGAGATCAAATTGGTTGACATTTGAGTTGGATTTGGGGAAATTTGGGTCTTTAAGGGGCAATTTTGGCCTTTTGGTTAAAGATGGTCAAATTCGCCAAATTGGGTCATATGGTAGTTAAGAGAAATGAAATTGGGAATATTTTGGATTTATTGGGATTTTCTGAAATTATTGGAATTTTTGGAATTTTAGGTAAAAGAGGAGTATTTTGGTAATTTGGGGGTGTTTTAAAGGTAAAAGGCCAAGATGGGTATTTTGGTAGAGTTGAGGTACCAATCATCGCCAATAAACCATGGATCAAAGGAAACCCCATTTTGGGTCCTCTATGTAGTGGTTCTAGCCAGACCATAGCCCTATAGCTAGTAGATTTAGGGGACCATCTACATGAGTATCCCAAAAGATCAAGGAATCCAGGCAAGAAATTTCATTTCCGGGTTGTGAGTGATTGTGAGTGCAGATGAGTGTAGTGAGTGCCTTAGCTCCAGACCAACACCCAAGGTCAACCCTAAGGTCCAACAATCCTAAGGGTGACTCATCTTGAGTTTCCCCCACAGTGACCCTACCTACTAAGTATTTAGAGGTTGAAAGCAACATGTGGAACTTCAAGCTGAGTAGAGAAAAGTTTGGAATTTCTAGTGGTGAGGGTTCCATGTCTAGTTTTCTAGGAATAGTCAA
>NW_018252714.1:35507-38047 GCF_001263595.1 Phalaenopsis equestris
ATCTACATTATCGCTATCGACGGAAACTCCGTGTTATCTAGCTAACTCAGAAATTTCGATCCTAAATTTCTCAAATTTTTCCTCAATTATTGATTCCTTGATTGCTTTAAGATCTGGAGGACCCTGATGGACATCCTCTACTTGTTCCTCCATCTCACTGGCTATTATCGCGATGATGTCAGATATTTCAGATCCTGGTTTCATTTCTTGTCCCGCGGGCTCACTGAACTCTATCAGTGCAGCGACCTTGGGTACCCATACCTTTTTCTTCTTTGATGATGATGTCTCAGGACGGAGCATCTTAGTAGAAACATCTGTATGTCAAGGGAAAGTATGCTCCCTGTGGTATAGACCGGCTACAGTGCCTGGTAATTGTCGTGTCTTTGTCTTTGTCTTTGGGATTGTAGAAATGTCTCTATAATGGGTGACAGGTAAGATCTTCAGACCCAGTCTCGACTTAACCGTTCAATGGCCTGCGGTCTTGGTGGCAGTATAATTAGTAGTAATTGCTGCGGTATCACCTTGGTTCCCTAAACAGAACCAAACGGGGATGCGAGTAGGTGGCACTCTAGCTGTTTTGCAGGATTGTCTGGCGGATTTGACACCCTTCAAATATTCCTTCTTCATGCAAGGAGAAATTTAATCTCCCACTCGTTTAAGTAACTCGCTAACCGAACATCCTTCTTTG
Source organism: Phalaenopsis equestris (assembly GCF_001263595.1). NCBI lineage: Eukaryota > Viridiplantae > Streptophyta > Magnoliopsida > Asparagales > Orchidaceae > Phalaenopsis > Phalaenopsis equestris. The sequence continues at coordinate 36,196 of NW_018252714.1, forward strand.
GTAGCAAGCCTTCTAAAAACTGCACTAACTCGAGTGATAGGAGTGAACTGCTTTCCCTCCTCACCAGGTCCGTGAAGTGACGGTAATGCGACATCAATCCTTTGGATACTCGCACATCCCTTGGTATCTGTTAGAGGATAGAATCTACTTCCTCGCAGGAGTGGATAAATTTTTGGTAACACTTCTTCAACTTGATGAGACTCCTCCTCAACGGGTGTCTTCTCAGGAGCCTGGGCTTTGATGGACCTCTGAACTTTTCTATTACGGTTCCTTCTTTGAGTTCGGGTCAGTGGTACAGTCCTTAAACTTGATCGGATTTCAAACATGGTTGGTGGGACAGTTAATCCCTCAGTCGGATCCTCAACAATCATTACTTCTTTCCCCTTAGCAGTAACGGGGCTAGCGGGATTGACGCGTGCCGTATCTGTAGTAGCTTTAGCCTTCTTACAGGCAGAGAAGACCTGAAGGGAGTTCAGATTGAATTCTATAGATGGCACCTACATTTTTAGAGCGGCAATCTTCATTTCCACGAATGGGGCTTTCCTTAGGATGACCTCAAGATCTTAAAATCTAGCTCCGAACCTGATGGTGGGAGCGACGTTCCTCGTGCTACGGTCCGTTGGCAGGTTGCAGAAAAAGGTCAGCGTTGGGGAAGCCATTGCAGCAGGCTTGAAAACAGAAAGTTTTCAGGGTTAGCTATTTGGCCAAAAACCTCATAATTTTTAGTGCAAGCACTGAAAGAAGAGGGTTATCTGTTGACCCGGCGGTAGACCGGGCGGGTCTTAATTTATGGATATTTTAACATTTTTATTTTAAGAAAAAAGTGTTAAATTTAATTAACATAAGAAAATATCAAAGTGCTTGCAGTACAACATGATTTGGTTTAATTTGCGGAATAGCAAAATCAAATTTGGAAGGGAGATGTAAAGTACTTTAGGACCCAGTGCGGGACCTATTTAGAGGCAGAAAATGCCCATGTGGAACTAGTCCACCGACACACCTATTAGGGGTCCAACCCCACAGGAAAATTTAAGGAGTCCTTAATGGCCTTCTGAACCCCTCTGTTCAAGGATGGTTGAACAGCTAGACCTGAAGTCCAAGGAGTTAGTTGTACTTTCCCAAAATAGAAATGGGTAGAGTATGCCAACGGAAGAAGGGTAATTTGGCCCAAGAGAGAAATGAACATATTACCGATGTGTGAAAATAATATTTCTTGATTTGAGTGGAGAGAAAAGATCGTCACCAGCGGAGTTGCCAGAAGTTGTTGGTGCTATTTTTGGTTGTAGGAGTTGCCCGTTAGAAGCTGTCGGTCACCGGAATGGAAATCCCGTCGCTCGCTTTGGAAGGACGTTTTAATTTACATATATATTGAGTTTAAAAAAATATGAAATCAAACTGACCCCATATTTTTTATATTTTAAATATAAGAGCACTGTACCTCAAACCCTGTATCTATCTCGAAGGATAAACACAAGACTTGAGGATGAGGCTCGATCAAATAAACTAAAGAATATATGACGTTTGTTTGGTCTGTGAAACCTTTATATTTGCCAACAAATTTCCCTATTTAATATAAATAATTAAATGTGATTTATTTTAATCTGGGTTCAGAAATGCTTCCTATAAGGGCAAGCCCCTATAGTTAATTACATCTTAAATGACCAAAGTCACCTAAGAAGACGCTCGATAAAAATCAAAAAATATTATTTTTAAGGATTTTCAAATCCTAGGACTCTTCAATGAGATCGGACGTAGAGGGGTGAAAGGGGATTGGTTCAAATTTGTAACATTTTATTGTAGAATCCAAATGAGGAAAAACTAGGGGATGTCATGGATCCAAAGGAGAACCTCG
>NW_018252714.1:38642-48312 GCF_001263595.1 Phalaenopsis equestris
GAGACATCTTAATTTAGTTGAAGTTGTAGTTTTGTGTGATGTTTGTGATTAAATTTTGAGTTGTCTTATATTTTGAATGTTGTGGCGGTGAATTTTATCTTGGTTGATTTTAATTTTGGTTTTGATTTTGATCTTGTGGCTATCCTGATAGTTTTAGTTTTCATGCAGGGTGGCGTCATTATTTAGCATGCAAATTTGTAGGAATAAAAGTACAGTATGAAAGTACAAGAAATACAATGCTGAAAACTGTAAAAGCGTACCTGGCGAGTCTTCTCGTTCCACCACCTGAAATTTAAAATGCATGTTAAGGCATTTAAGTAGAGCAGGAAAAGTAAAGTTTTGGTAGTTTTCCTAGCATGCTTTCAAAATGCCAAATAATATAGTTTAGAAAGCAAGCCAAGTAAAAATATGCCTTGTGGTAATCTGTTATATTAAATTTAATAGATCTTCGAGGTATCCAATAGATCTAGAGAAAGGAGCAGGTCCGTACTACTCTTTCACTGCCTGGTGGAAAATCCCAAGTTCTCCTAAACTTATTATGTTGCCTAATAATTCATCCTATACAATGCCCTAATGCTCAATGAATATTGATGTCTCAATTGTCCCTAAGAATAGGGTAATTATCATTTATCATTTAATTTGAAAATTATGTGAGCGAATACCTCTAAAGGGTAAGTTAGTGTTGTTGGAACACTTAGCCAAATTTTAACCCTAATTGGGCTTGTAGTTTGAAAGATTTTTTAATTTTCAATGATATTTACTTTTCTAATCCTCATTTAAATGAAACTTGATTTAGCCTAAGTCACTACTAAGCCCTTGAGACCTAGGTGAGCGTCTTGATTAACTTAGAAAAGATCAAGCTTTAGGAGATCATGATTCATGATTTGGATTTTATTTGAACATCAAAATAGGGGTATTAAATTGAGTAATTATTGACTTCAAAAGTCATACCCCTAAGTCCTGGGTTCATTTTATTTTAATAAACTTCCAAATTTTAATAATTTAGAAATTTGTTAACTTACCTTTTTCAACTGGGGAAGTGAGGTTGGTTTCTACCAATTAACCCATTGTGTTTCAAACATCCAAACTAAGATGAGAGGTTACCCATTTTTCTCCTTGAATTAAGCTTAAATGTTAATTAAGGCTAAATTTCTAAAATTACACATTTGCCCATAAGGCTTTATCATTTCATAATTTGTTAAATTCGATTCAAATGACTTTAGAATTTTTATCCTATCTCATTCATGGGTGAATTAAGACATCAGATGAGAAAGTGTGATTTTTCAAAATTTAATTTATCTATATAATTATTTTTAATGCAAAAATAGAATTTTTCAAAGAAATTTCCTAACTTGACCAAGGTAAATCATAATCCCTTGAAATTTATACTGGAGGCAGGCTTAAACCAGGGAAGCCTTTGGAGGACTAGAGAAGCCTTTGAACCAAATTTCATTAATTTTTGAATTTTATTTGAATTTTAAGAATTATTTTAATTTTATGAGGTATTTATTAAATATTAAATATTTTATTTTTTAGAGTATTTATTAAATATAAAATACTTTAAATGGAGAAAATTAAGTTTTGTATTTTTGAAAAGTCTCCCTAAATTTAGAGAGCTCAAATAAGAAGATTTTATATTTTTTTGAATTTTATTTGATTTATTGGAATTAATTTTAGTGAAAACTCATTTTTAGCCTTCAAAAATTATTTTTAAGCTCTGAAATTTAGTTTCTTTATTTAGAACACCAAGAAAAATATTCCAATTGTTCCCAAGTTCTTAAGAAATAATTTAGAATATTTTCATTATTTTTATTTTTTTTGTGATTTTTATGAATTTTTAATTATTTTAAATATTTAAAAAAAGGCTAAAAATGAAGTTATTATTTTAAATGTCATTTTATTTTTATAAAATTTCCCTGATCATAGAAAACTCCAAAAACAAGTTTTCATAATTTTTTTTTAGTTATATTTTGATTTTTAAAAAAATCATTTAAGTGCCAAAAAAGATATTTAATTTGAAAAATCAGTTTTGACCATCAAATGTACTCAAAATGCTTTGAAATTTTTATGGGGAGTTCTTTGAATCCTAGAAAATAGTGGAGATCAAAAATCACGTCATTTTGATGTTTATATTTTCTAAAATTAATTTATCTTCCAAAATTAATTATCTTAGTGATTTAGTGCTCATGAGAAATCAGTACATTTTAAAGGACATGACCCATGAAATTATTTCCAAAAGCTTCTCTAGTCATGGTGGACCTTCCAAAATTTTCTTGGAATTTTCAAATCAATATACTAATTTCCATGATTATTTTAACGAAATAATGTGCAAAAACTTGAAAATTATGGATCTCTGTCTAGGAACCTCCTTTGACTTTAGAAAAATCAGAGGATGTTTCCTTTAATAGAGGCTACAACATGCCAAAATTTCAAGCCAAGGTGATGTGTCAATATGTATGGAGAATCAAATGATTCAAAATAGTGTTTATATAATTAAAAATAAAATATGCATCTAATGGACTTGAAATTTATTCCATTCTTCTCCTCTGTTCACTGAGCAAGAGGGTATTTTTATTTTATTTTTATAAATTTTCTTCACAAGGATATGAATTTTCTAAGTTAGGGGTATTTAAATAAATAGGAAAAATTCCTATTTATCTATTTAAACAGCGCGTGCTGACTAGATCCTAGGCAGTTCCGAAGGCATGCGTGGCGCGCTCTAGTTGGATGCCTCCATCCACGTAGTTGCTGACTCGACCCACGGTTTAAGTTTCAAAGCGTTGTTCGATTTGATCTCCTCCATCCATTTGATACACGCTTGATCAAACGACTCCACATCATCGTCCCCGATAGAATGGTCCCATGACCGTCCACATTAAATCCCTAAGATCTCAGCCTAGACTCAACTAAATCACTTTGGGTTTGATCCTATGGACTCATCCAAGTGAGACGAACACATCTATACGGTAATCATGCAATTAAATTAAGCCTAATAAAATGTAGAATCAAAATAGGCTCGGGAGGAAGAAGTGAAGCTTTAATCAGAGGGTCTTGGTACGTTTGTTGGGGTCCAAGGAGGCTAGGGATTGGATCCCTAGTCTTGGTATAAGGCCTAGGTGTGAATTCAACCAAGCTCGAATTTGGGTGTTGGTTGAGAGCTATCGTAGAGGCTCTATGGAAGGGGGATTTTATGGAGATTTAGCTTATTTCACTATTGTGAAGGTGTGGGTAGAGTTAATTTGAGTTTGGGTAGCTTTGGTGGACTGTGGAGGTGTATTGGGCTCTGTCCTTATTTTCAGCAAGGTTTCAAGCTCAAAATTGAGCTCCGACAGTGGGAATTGGTGAGGGAAAATAGTTGGAATGCACTGAGGGGATCTTAGGGAAGCTTTGTGAGAAGTTTGGAGAGGCCTCTCTAAGAAAATGTCAGCACACCTACCGTGGCCGTGGAGGTGAGTTTTTATAAAAAAGGCCCATGCGGTGGCTCTTAGGGCACAAGATTGGGTGCATTATTGTGCTTAGGTGGAGGGCAGAGGAGCTCCATAAATTAACTTGGCCAATCTGGCGTCTAGGTTTGATTTGGGTGAGGTGGCATGGGAGTGGCTCTCAGTTTTGAGCTTTTCTGGACACTAGTCTGGCCAGCCGGCCAGAGGGAGGTGGCTAGGAGCTCAGGGAATATATCACAACAATTTAGTGCAATAATACCTAATTTTGGTAAGGATATCTTAAGCATATGCATTTTTGGAAATAAGATCCCTTAATTTGGGAGACCTTTGGTCCATGGCTTTATTTAGGTGGTTTCCTGCAAATGACCAAATCTTGGGTTTGTTCTAGTCTAGCCATGTCAATTGGCCCAAATAAATGTTTAATTTGGTGTAGATGATCATGAGGAACAACTTTGGTAAAGAATGTAAGTGGTTTTGAGTTCAATTGAAGGGTCAATTTGAGGGAATTTTGAACTTTAATCAATTTGGTCATGTTTGGTTAGGCTTGGGTCTAGCTTGGGTTAGCCTTGGACTAAGTCCAAATTGATTGTTGTAAATGGTTAATAGGGACCTCATGAAGAGTTTCCAACATGAATTGGATGCCAATTTGGAGGTAATGATATCAATTGGGTGAAATTTAGGGACTTAGCCAAATTAGGGCTAAATTTGGGAATTTTAAATTTAGAGGGCTTTTGGACATAGATTGAAATCAAATAAAATTGAGGTCTCACCAAGGCCAATTGAAGGTCAATTTTGATGTATGGGGATGTTATGAAGATTTTTAAACATTAATTGGGGCCAACTGACGAGGCTATCGTTCAATTTGGTGAGATTAGATCATATGGTCAAAATTGGGGTTATGACCTAAATCAAAATTGGGCTCAAATCATAAGCCAATTAAGATTGGATTTGGTTTAACTTAGCCATATCACAAGTTAATTTGAGTTTAGGATTGGAATTTGGGTCAATTGAGATCAAATTGATGGACATTTGAGTTGAATTTGGGGAAATTTGGACCCTCAAAGGTAGATTTTGGGGTTTTGGTTAAAGATGGTCATATTGGCCAAATTGGGTCATGTAGTAATTAAGAAAAATAAAATTGGGAATATTTGGGATTTAATGAGTGTTTTTGTGAATTTTTGGAATTTTTATAATTTTTGTTTATGGAGGGGTATTTTGGTAATTTGGGGGTGTTTAGGGGAAAAAGGCCAAGATGGGTATTTTTGATTCGATTGGGTAAGTAATCACCCTAAATGAGCCATGGACCAAAGGTAATCCCATTTTGGGTCCTCTATGTACTGGCCTTAGTCAACCCATAGCTCTGTGGCTGGTAGGTTTAGGGGACCATCTACATGAGTATCCAAAAAAAGTCATGGGACCTAGGCTAGAAATTTGAGTTTAGGGTTGTGAGTGGATGTGAGTGTAGATGAGTGTAGTGAGTGCCCTAGCTCCAGACCAACACCCAGGGTCAACCTTAAGGTCCAACAGTCCTAAGGGCGACTCATCTTGAGTTTCCCTTATAGTGAACCCACCTACTAAGTACTTAGAGTTTAGGATCAGTATGTAGAACTTCAAGTTGAGTAAAGAAGATGGTAGAATTTCTAGTGATGAGGGTTCCATGGCTAGTTTTTTAAGAAAAGTCAATAGAAAAATACTATAGCTAGACCTTAGGCTACTAAAGAGGAAAAACTAAACCTCAACCAAAAGTGAGGTCAACAGGGTGACAGACTAAAATCTTCAATTCAGTCTTAGTGGTTAAAAACTTAAGCGAGAGCTAGCCTTCAGGTGGAAGGGAAGTGAGAGCTCTGGAGTGGGAGTCGGTATCCTCCTAGCCTAGCCCTGGAGTTTGGGGGCACACAAACACTGAGATTAACCAATGATTTTCTATGCATTTTATCACGATAGAGAAGTAAAATTGCTCCTATTTGGCATAGTACTAATTATGAACATTCATCTCATCTCATTTTACCGTAGCCTCATTATAGTGGGAAGAATGTTTTTTCACATAAGAATCTCTATTACATAAACATAATTAATAGATTAGTATTTACTCTTTTAAATTTTGCATATTTGATTTGATTATAGTTTAGAAATTTAATTTTTATTACATCTCAATAATTGAAATTAGTGGCAGTGATTTTAATTGACTTTCTGTGAATTTTCTAGCAAATTTGTCATTTCCAATTTAAACCTTCCCCACAGGATTGATATTAGGGGCTTAAATAGAAAGTCCATTATTACTTGATAATGATACATATACTTGCATAGAATCTAAATATTAATTATTTATATTTAATTAAATTTTACACAATCTATTGCAACAAAAAAGTCAGATCAAGTTTTTGGCGCTGTTGCATGGGGAAGGTAACAGTTGGATTAAATAGTTTTGATGAATTAGGCAATTTAGAGATAATATATATACCATAAAAAATAATCATTATTAAAAAATAAAAAAAACTTTAAAAATTAAAAATCCAAAAAGAAATATTTTTATTAGAGTGATTTACTTTACTTGCTTTATTTTTTTATGCGAAATATTGGATCTGAAGGATTAGTACCTTACGATTCAGAATTAGAACGTACTATTAGAAAATTTGAAAACAACAAAGGGAAATTAAAAATTTACAAGAAATGGTGAATAACATAGATAATCCAATAATGAAAATCGATAAAGACCTTTAAAAGGTTATGCGAATCCGACAGCAGATGAATTTCACTTGATATTCAAAATCCTGATGTTATTGCTAATTAATTTGAGCTTAAACCTGCTATTATCCAAATGGTACAAAATAATCAGTTTGGAGATCACCTACTGAAGATCATAACTTACATCTTGCTAGTTTTCTTGAAATTTATGTTACATTTAAATATGATGGAGTGTCTAATGAGGGATGCTGTTAGGCTTAGACTTTTTCCTTTTTCATTAAGGGATAAAGCAAAGGCTTGGTTAAATTTGTTAGAACCTAGATCTATTAGAACTTGGGGAGAACTATCACAAAAATTCTTGGCTGAATATTTTCCACCCTCGAAAACCGCTAAGCTTAGAAATGAAAGCTTAGAAATGATATTACATCTTTTTGGCAGTTTGAAGGGGAATCAATATATAAAGTCTGTGAAAGATTTAAAGAGCCTTTTAGGAAATGTCCACATCTTGCTTTACAAGATTGGTTAATAATTCAAATATTTTACATTGGATTAATAGGATCACAAATATCTATTATAGATGCTATTGCGGGTGGTTCATTAATGTCAAAACCTTTTGATGAAGCATATTCTTTAATTGAAGAAATGGCTACTAATAATTTTCAATGGCCCTCTGAAAGGATAAATCCCAAAAGAGTAGCTAATATTCACGATTCTTATGCAATGTCTATTTTAGCATCTCAAATTGCTACTATTTCAAAGATAGATCAATATGAAACGAATTAATCTCAGACACCACCTGTGCTTGATAAAAACTTATTGGGACACATGATAGAACCTCAATCTTCATAAGAGACCTTAAATGCAATAAGTAATCATTTTAATAATCCTTATGCCAATTATTATAATCATGGTTGGAAGAATCATCCAAATTTTAGTTAGAGTAACAATAACTCTAATGCTACTAATCCTCAGTGGGAAAATATTGATGCGAACCCATTAGGAAACTCCAACTATCAAAGAAATTGAACTTATAAACCTTATTATGTTCTAGTTTTAATAATTTGCAGAGTAAGGAGAAGTGTTGTCAATGGGAGAATTAATTTTGCAAAGGGAAGTCAATTACAAATTCTAGGAGCTGTAATTAGAAATATAGAAAATTAATTGGGATGTATTGCTATTGCACTTAGCAATAGACCTCCAGGAATGTTGCCTAGTAATGTTAAAATAAATCCTAAAGTTTAGAACAAAGAATAAATTAAGTCTATTCAACTGAGAAGTGGAAAAAAAATTGAAAACTAGAATTCAAAAAGAAGTAGAAGTTGAAGTTGAAAAAGATGAGGTGGAAGATAAAAAAATTGGTAAAGACTTTCATTTTGAGTCTGAATGTCATATCAATGCAATGAAATTCACTTTCAAAGTGAAATATTTTTTAGAAAAGCTTTATGTGATTTAGGAGCCAGTATTAATCTTTTGCCTTTCTTAATTTTCAGCAGAAAAAGATCCTGCTAGTCTTACTATAGCTTGTGTAGTTGGAGAAAAGTTTTACGGAAAAGCTTTATGTTATTTAGGAGCGAGTATCAATCTGATGTCTCTATCATTTTTTAAGCGTTTAGATTTGAGAGAAATTTCCCCTACTACTGTAACTTTTTCAGTTAGCTGATCGATCAATAACATATCTTATTCATAAGGAGTTATAGAATATGTGCTAGTAAAAGTGGATAAATAAGTGGATAAATTTATTTTTCATGTAGACTTTATACTATTGGAAATGGAGAAAGATAAAGAGATTCCCATTATTTTTGGGAGACCATTTCTCGCAACGGGGAGAGCTATAATGAATGTGCAAAAAGGAGAATTAATGATGAGAGTTAATGATCAAGAAGTGAAATTTAACATAGCAAAAGCTATGAAATATCCTACAATATAAAAAGATAATGAATGTTTCAGGATGGAAGTAGCTAATTATCTAAGTAATGAGCAATTTAAGAATGAATTCAAAGACAAATTAAAGCAATGAGAAATTTTTTATACTAAAAATGAAGTAAAAGAAGAAGATTTAGATTATATTAAGGGAAAATTTGAAGCATTAGACTTGCTGGAAAATGATAGTAAAAATCTTATTCATTCAAGTATCAAACCACCTGAACTTGAATTGAAGATAAACCTGCCCATTTAAAATACGTATTTTTAGGAGAGTCATCTATATTGTCTGTTATTATATCTTCTGAGTTAACTGAAATTCAGGAACAAAAGTTAATAGAGATGTTGAAAGAGTATAAAAGGGATTTTGGATGGACTTTAGCAGATACTAAAGGAATTAGTCCTTCAATTTACATGCACAAAATTTTATTAGATGAACAGTATGAACCTAAAGTGGATCCTCAGAGAAGATTAAACCTAATAAAGAAAGAAGTTGTTAGAAAAGATATTTTAAAGTGGTTAGATGCTGGAATTATATATCCTATTTCAGATAGCACATGGGTAAGCCCAATTCACTGTGTTCCGAAGAAAGGAGGAGCAACTTTTTAGAAAAATGAGAAAAATGAATTAATACCAATAAGACAAGTAACTGGTTGGCAAATTTGTATTGACTGTGCAAAACTAAATATGGCCACCAGAAAATATCACCTTCCTTTGCCCTTTCTAGATCAAATGTTTGATAGATTGACTAGGAACAAATACTATTGCTTTTTAAATGGATATACCGGATATCACCAAATTTCAATTGCTCCAGAGGATCATAAGAAAACAATGTTTACAAGCCCATATGGAACATTTGCTTTTCGTAGAATTTCTTTTGGACTATGCAATGCACCTACAACATTTTAAAGATGCATGGCATCAATTTCTAGCTATTTTATAGGGCATGGAATGGAAGTGTTTATGGATGATTTTTCTTTATTTGGGACTTCATTTGAGTTATGTCTTAATAATTTAGAAAAAGTTTTGAAGATATGGGAAAAAAATCAACCTAGTCTTAAATTGGGAAAAATGTCAATTTATGGTTGCATGAGCTATTGTTCTTGAGCATAAAATTTCTAAAAAAAGCATGCAAGTAGATCTTATAAAAATCCAAATTATAGAAAAATTACTACCTTCTAATAATGTTAAAGGGACGAGAAGTTTTCTAGGACATGTTGATTTTTACAGGCGCTACATAAAAAAATTTTCAAAAATAACTAAACCCCTATGCCAACTTTTAGAAAAAGATACGAAATTTGATTTTAATGAGGAATGCATAACAATATTTGAATTATTAAATAAAAAATTAATCACTCCATCTACAATAGTACCACCTGTTTGGGAGAAACCATTTGAAATAATGTGTGATGCTAGTGATTATGTTATTGGGGTTGTATTAGGACAACGACATGACAAAGTTTTTAAAGCTATATATTATGCTAGTAAAACTCTAAATAATGCTCAAATTAATTATACTACTACTGAAAGAGAGTTATTAGCTATTGTTTATGCCTTTGATAAATTTAGATCTTATTTAATTGGAACTAAATGTATAGTGCATACAAATCATTTTGCTATTA
>NW_018252714.1:48630-54060 GCF_001263595.1 Phalaenopsis equestris
TTTTTAGAGATGTTAATGAATAAATTGAAACAAACGATCGATGTCAACGAGTAGGAAATATTTCTAGAAGAGACAAAATGACTCAAGATTACACATTGGAAGTTAAAATTTTTTATGTGTGGGGATTAGACTTTATGGTACCATTTATGCCTTCATTTGAAAATTTATATATATTACTTGTTGATTTTATGTCTAAGTGGATTGAAGCTATTGTTGTGCCTATATGTGATGCTCGGAGTGTTTCTAAATTTTTAATTAAAAATATTTTTACAGGATATGGAATGTCAAGAGTAATCATTACTGATGAAGGATCTCATTTCAGTAATAAGAGAATCAAAAAATTAATCAAGAAATATTATATAATGCATAGATTCTTTACTGCTTGTCATCCTCAAACTAGTGGTCTGACAGAAATATCGAATCGTGAAATTTAATGTATTTTAGAAAAAGCTGTAAATCCTTATCAATTGGATTGGTTTGCTAGACTAGATACTTCATTATGGGCATGCAGAACTGCTTATAAAACTCCTATAAGAATATCCCCATATAGATTGAATTTTGGAAAAGCATGTCATTTACCAGAAGAATTTGAACATAAAGCATTTTGGGCTATTAAAAAATTTAATTTTAAATTAAAGGATGCTGGTGAGAAAAGGTTTTTGCAACTCAGTGAACTTGAGGAGATTAGAAATGAAGCATATGATAATGCAAAAATCTATAAAGAGAAGATGAAAATATGGCATGTTCAAAAGATTATAAGAAAGAAATTTGAACATGGATAGAAAGTTCTATTATATAATACTAGATTGAGATTATTTTCAGGAAAACTGAAGTCTAGATGGTGATGATCATTTAATGTGATCAAAGTCTATCGTTACAAAGCTGTTGTTATTGAGGATCCCAAAACTGGAAAGATATTTAAAGTTAATGGATATCGATTGAATCATTATTATGAAGGGCACATGCCACAATTTAAAGTGATCTTGATGTTTAGTCATCCTAAATAAACTTTGGTATGTCGGCTGACGATGTTAAACCAAGCGCTTTATAGATACTTATATGGCTATGTATTACTATTTAGTTTGTTAAGTGTCTTATATATTAGTAGATAATAATCCTACACAATTGCATTTATTTTAAATTAAGTCAAATTTTGATATTGGAGGAAAATTTAGAATTGAATTGAAGCCACTTGCACTGACGACACCAGAATGGGTGCCGACGACGCCCTAGATAATGAACATCAGCGCCGGTAGTGCTAATTGGGAGCACTGACAGCTCCGAGTGTGGTTGGACGGTTTTAGATGACTTTTGACAGGTTTTGGCGTGATTTTACTTCATAATAACCACTGGGACAAGTTTAAAAAAGCATAGAAACATCCTTTGACGCCTAGTAACTTCGTATTTTTGAATTCCATGGCTTCCAATTCCAGAAATACTTTGAGGTATGGAGTTTTCAAAAAAAGAAAGTTTATTAGTTTTGATGTACAATAACTATACGATAAAGTTATTACAAAGAGGAGATTGATCAAGGAAAAAGGATTTATTAATCATGGAGTGATCAATCCTATTGGTCTGATTGATAAAATCCTTCTAGAAAGGCATTGGGAAGTTCTGTGTTACACTACATATGCGGTTGTCGTACCTGTGGTGAAAGAGTTTTATGCAAACTTACATGGAATTACTCAAGGTGTTGTCTTCGTACAAGGTAAGGCTGTACCATTTACTCCTATAAGGATTAATGAATTGTATATGATTGACAACATTCCAATCTGTAAAAAGTGTATATGATTGACAACATTCCAATCTGTCATTATACAAATTTTATTCCTACACGAGATTTGATGAAAGACGTGTATAATCTTTTGATGGATGAAAGTGATATGTGGGAGATACGAGATGAAGGATATGTTAGTTTCTCCACTTCATTACTTAATCCAATTTCAATGTAATGGCATTTCTTCATTGCTACAAAAATACTCCCTACTATGAAAATTAGTAGAGTAACCAAAGAATGTGATATTTTAAATTACTCCATTCAAATGGAAAACCCATTGATATAGGGTCTATTATTTTTAAATCTATTATGGGTGTCAGTACTAAGTGACCAGTTTATGTACTTAGGCATCCATCTACCATCTTTTTGATTTGCAGTCAATCCCAAGTTCCATATAAAAGTTGGGAAAAGACTTTATTACCTTGGGAGCACTTGGGAGCCCATGAATCCTACCCATGAATCCTATAGATGAAATTATTGTGGAAATGAAAATGAATTATTAGAAGCCATCATAGAACAATCTTCACATGCTTCAACTCCATTAATACCACCAACAGTTGGAAGTTCGCTTACTTTTGAAAAGAAATTGAAGAAAATTAAAAGGGAACTTTAGAGTATTATGAATGCAGTAGGAGATCTTAAATACCTTTTTGATCACCTAGATTGGAGAATGAAAAAAAATTTTGATCAAAAAGGAACTTTTGAAGCAAGATTAGTTCAAATGTTTAAAGAAAATGGGTGGATCGAAGAAAATTCAACAGATCAATTCCTGTACCAATCCTTCTACAACGTATATGTTCATTACTAATCTATGGGAGATATCAAGGGAGGAGAATGCACTGAAGAAGAGGCGTAATATTTGAATACTTTAAATTCTCTATCTATTTTAGAACACTATATATATTTAGTGTAATTGTGTAGATTTGATTTGATTTGGTTTGGTTTGTTCCTGCTTTAAAATTCTGAACTTTGATTATATGTATAGTTTTGTGTCAGCGTTTAATGTTGTGGATTGATTACGATGCTGATTTATAATTAGTTTGCTTAATACGTGTGAATGTGTGATTTGTGAAACGTGTTTGTATAAAAGCATATTTTCATATATAATAAAAGATAAAAGTTAGTTTGTTGTTGTTTGTGAAAATTCATGTTGGTGAATTGTTAGATAAAAAATTGTGTTTAAAATACTAAGAAATTTTGGAGTAAGTCGATAGGAAATTGAAAATAAAAAAAAATCAAAATATGAAATTTTTGGGCCTTCAACGTCGACAACACTGGAATCAGCGCCGACGGCGCCCTCGACCTGACAGCAGATTTTAACCCCTAAAAATTTGCAATTTTTACCGTGTCCACCATTTTTATGCTTAAGTCATCTTCAACATTCGGTTTAGGCGGCTAGAGCTTGATTGTGGTCGGATTTGAGGCGATTTAGAGGCTAAAATACTTCAGATTTCATCTTCTCTAGGTAAGAGCTACACTTTAAACCAAAATTTTTTTTATTTTCACCAAGGATTTATCTCACATTACGTGGATTCGAAAATATGAAAAAAAAATTTGAGAAATTTTTGAGAAAATCCTTTGGTGATGAACTCTTATGTAGTGATTTGAAGTTTAAAATGTTTTACATTTTGATTTTTGGAATTTTAGAAGTTATTCGAATTTTTCAAAAATTTTCTAGATTTTCTATGACACCTAAACTGAGCAAAAGGAAAGTAGAATTTGACGAGTAGAGATTTGTTAGCTTTAGAGCTAGTGTTCTATTTTGTAAAATTTATGAAAATAAGAAAGTAATTCAGGAACGAGGTTTTAAAAATCCAAGAAGAGAAGTTGAACGTTTGATTATTGCTCGGTAAAGGGAAAATTTATGTTATTTCACTACTAATGCCATAGCTGGGATTGTAATGGAATTTTATGTCAACCTTCCTAAAGCTTCTGATGATTATGTATTTGTTCTTGAAAAGGGGTAGAATTTAGTCCAAATAAAATAATGAGTTTTATTCTGTAGAAGATGTGTATAGATGCCAGTATGATTCTTTTTCTGTTACAGATCAGGCTTTAGATGACGGTATTTCTTTTCTGACAAATGAGAAAGGTGCTTGGATAATAAAAAATGGAGTTAAAGTTAACTTTCCCCGTATTAGTTTAAATGTAGTATCTAAGGCTTGACATTGTTTTATTTTTGGAAGAATGATTCTGACGAACCATCATAGTGAGGTGACCAAAGATAGAGCCATCCTGAACTATTGTATTCAGCAAGTTATGGACATAAATGTGGGCTATATTATTTATATGAACACTCGATCTATTGCTTTGGGAGAGACTTCTGGTCAACCTTTTCTTATTTACACACTTTGTGAACAGACAGGAGTTGATTTTAGACCTGATGAGGAGAGGATCGAGCCTCAGAGACCTATTGAGCCTGCTAACATCAAGACATATGAATCTCATGTTGACTGGAGATCTGGCAGTAAGGCTATACATATTCCTTCTACTTATAGGGATATTCCTTCTACCTCTCATGAACTTTTGGATCAGATGATGATACAACAGGGAGATATTTTTAGGATGGATTACAGGATACATAATATAGAAGCCAGAAATGCTCACACTTATCATTTGATTTGGAAAAAAATTGAGTATGATGCTACTTATGATGATGCTTTAGTTGATACCTGAGGGGAGAACATTCAGTTCAGTTCCCTGTTCACCATGTGTTTAGTCCATATCAGCAGCAGAAGTTGCATGTAGATGAAGACGAAGATGATATTGACTAGTGATCTTTTTGTTTGTTAGTTTGTCTTTGTATTGTGTGATTGTATTGTTTGTGTTGTGATATTGTTTACACTTTGTTTGTTATGTTATGATAAACTGTAATGTGGAAGACTGTTTTCATTTTTAGAATTTAGTTTAGTTTTGTCGCTATTTTCAGCACTTTGTTCTATTTTTTTATTAGCTCTTTCTCAGCAAATTTTATATGTATTATGTGTAATTTAATGTTTTTAGCCTTGTAGTTCTCATTTTAGCACCTGCAGTATTTTCAAAATTTATAATAAAAAATCAGAATCTCCAACAATTATAAATTTTTTTTATGTATTTAATGCTTTCTTTTACCCTTCATTTTTAAAGCTCTTCATGTAAAAATGTTTTAAAAATTTAAGTTTGGGAGGGAGAAGAAGTAAAATTATTTTTACAAAGGGAGAAACAACATAATTTTTTTTGTCCTCACTTATTTAAATTTTCAAAATTTTAAATTTAATATGATCTTTAGTATTAGAGGTTAACTTTGGATAACTATATTTATGTTTCTAAATATATAGTAAATTGAAGTAAAAATTTCCAATAATAAAGTTTAATTCTAGGGCCTAAGATATTTGGTAAAAGAGAATAAGACAATGTTTTTTGAGTTTTAGTAGAGGAAAATGAGTTTTAGTAGAGGAAATTTGTATTTTTGAAGTATTAAAAATCTAAAAATATTCATGTAAAAAGAAAAGAATTAAAATTTATGAAATCTTTAAGTTAATATAATTTTGTTAAGTGAAGAAATGTAAAAAGTTTTTAACTTTAAGAAGAAGATAGTGAAGTTCAAAATCATTAAAGGCTATCCAGATGTAGTAATCCTGACTTATATAAAAAAAGAGAAGAAAAGAAAGAAA
>NW_018252714.1:54070-55259 GCF_001263595.1 Phalaenopsis equestris
TCTGTGTGTGTGTATATATATATACATATCGAGAAGCTTGAGGAGATGCCTAATTAAAAATTGGCTTCACTTGAATCAACTTAAGGAAAAAGACTTGAACACATTTTTTAAAAAGACATTTTCTAAAATTTTTATTTGAATGTTAACTTAGTTATTAATAATGTTTTATGAAGTTCTTTTTCATACGAATTTGCTAAGTGACTTTAATATAATAAATTACAATTTTTTTTTGAAAGAAATAGAGAATTAGAAACCTTAGACTTAATTATAGAATATCTTTACACCTTTAGTATTAACTAAAGTTGTTTTGAATTTTTCTTAAGTTATACTGTTATATTTGGAAAACTAAAATATGTAAGTCTAAAAGTTAAGGTCTTTATATATGATACCACAATTAGCTCTGAAAGCAAAGTTATACTGCACCTCTAGGAGAACCGACCTTCGGCTCTATTTGAGGCTGAATTTCATCAGAAAAAGGGCTCATCTATGTTTTTACTCCTCTACTTTCACTTTTCACACGACATCATTCCATTCCACTCCCATATTGGAGTCAATTAGTGATTTTGTTTTCATAGTTTAGAGTTTTTATGGTGAGATTGAGTGTGAGATTTTCTTTAAGATTGTTGGAGAAGGAGAAAAGTGAGAGATATCTTCTTCCTGCATTTCTAAGGTATGGTGAGATTTAGTGTGAGACTTTCTGTAAAATTGTTGGAGAAGGAGAAAAGTGAGAGATATCTTCTTCCTGCATTTCTAAGGAAAGGCTACAAAGGATTTGTTTTGAGAAAGAGTTTTCAGATAAACATTTTTTGTTTATATGTCTTCTGTGAACTTTCTTTTATATATGAAATTTGTGTTTTGTTATTTCTTTCTCATGAAGTCTGAGTAGTTCCCTCTATCTTTCTTCCTACTCTGAGATATGGTGAATTGAGGAGATAATATGAATGTGCCAATATTAAATTATAAAATAAATTGTGATGATTTTTCTACTCCAAACTTAATTTACTTTTTGATTAGGCTAATTGAATTGTTAAAATGTGTTGTGAAACATATGATCTGGGAAATAGAGTATGAGTTCTACAACAGATCTAAGGAAAGGCTACAAAGGATTTGTTTTGAGAAAGAGTTTTCAGATAAACATTTTTTGTTTATATGTCTTGTGTGAACTTTCTTTTATATATAAAATTTGTGT
>NW_018252715.1:0-910 GCF_001263595.1 Phalaenopsis equestris
ATATTAAGTACTTTTCTTTTATAAAAACTTTAGTTATCGTTTTAAGTTGTTACTGCTTCATTATAATATCAAAAATACCAAAAATATTTAAATTTTAAATTCCTACAAAAATCATTTTTAGTTTAAGTAATTATCTTCTTAAAATAGAAAAACATTTTAAAAAGTGCATATTGCATAATCTTCCCTGTGGGTTTGATATTCAGGTCATGATAAAAAACTCTTGTAATACTTGATAACGATATGTATACTTGCGTAGTGTCCCAATATAAATATATATAAATTAAAAATTTAAATTCATATTTTTTCTTTAGAATCAAGTTTTTGGTTTTGTTACAAAATAAGGAAATATAAGTGAAAAATACCATCTGAACTATTGTTATACTTTGCATAAGCATTGAGTATTCAGGGATCAAGTTTTTTGCGTTGTTGCCGGGGAAGAAAACTAAGTAAATTTTATTTTTAGAAAGCCTTATTTAAACTTTAAATATTGTATCTTATTTTGTATGTTTTATTTTAGATTATATTATTTTATGTTAGTGTATGTGTAGTTCAGGTTCTGAAGGACTAGTGCCCTACGATCCTAAATTAGAAAGAACTATTAGAAAAATAAGAAAAACCAAAAAAATTAAACATCTTGAAAAATCCAAAAAAATTACAGACATGGCAAAACAAAATAATCAAAATGTTGAAATTCATCAAGAGTTTAGTCCCTTGAGAGATTATACCAACCTTAATGTAAATGAACTTCATGGTAGTATTCAAAAACCTACTATAGTGGCTAATTCATTTGAGCTTGAACCTACCATTATCCAAATGGTATCAAATAATCAGTTTGGGAGATCACCAATTGAAGATCCAAGATCCAAACTTACCAAATTTCTAGAATTGTGTGCTACATTTAAATACAATG
>NW_018252715.1:937-1688 GCF_001263595.1 Phalaenopsis equestris
TGTTTCAGATGATGGTTTAAGACTTAGGTTATTTCTATTCTCACTCAGGGATAAAGCTAAGATGTGGTTGAATTCATTAGCACCTGGATCTATCAGAACTGGGGCTGATTTAGCACAAAAATTTCTTGCTAAATTATTTCCACCATCAAAAACTGCGAAGCTTAAAAATGATATTACATCTTTTAATCAGTTTGAAGGGGAATCTATTTATGAAGCAAGGGAATGGTTTAAAGAACTCTTAAGAAAGTGTCCACACCATGCTATACTAGATTGGTTAATAATTCAAACCTTTTATAATGGATTAATTGGTTCTCTTAGATCTATTATCGATGTCACTGTTGGTGGTTCATTGATGTCAAAACCATATCATGACGCTTATGCTTTAATTAAAGAGATGGCTACTAATAATTCAATAGCCTTCTGAGAGGGTGAATCTAAAGAAAGTAGCCAATTTCATGAAACATATGTATTTACTATGTTAGCAAATCAAGTTGTTGCAATTTCAAAGAAGTTAGACTAATTTGGAATGATTTTTTCTCAACCAATTTCCATGATTGAATAGAATTCATTAGGCCAAACGGCAGATTCTCAAACATCATTAGAAACTTTGAATGTCATAAATAATAAGCAAAATAACCCATATTCCAATTATTATAACCCAGGTTGGAAGAACCATCCCAACTTTAACTGGAATAACAATTCGTGTGGTAATAATCAGCAATGGGGGAACAACCAAGTAAACCCATTGGGA
>NW_018252715.1:2822-4067 GCF_001263595.1 Phalaenopsis equestris
CATTTCAAGACTACTTATGAAGAAAAATCTGAAGAAAAAGATTTGGAACATGAGCAAGAAGAGGAATTAGATCAATGTGTAAACCTTTTTAAGGAAGATTCAAGTTATGTTCAAGAAAGTTTTGAAATTTTGGACACGATAGACAAAGGCAAATCATTTTGTCCATCTACTGAAAAACCTCCAGAACTTGAGTTGAAATTACTTCTTGAACATTCAAAATATGCCTTTTTAGTAGATTCATCTACTTTACCTGTTATATATCCCTCGAAGTTAACAAAGAAAGAAGATGAAAAGCCAATGAAAATTTTGAAAAATTTTAAGAAAGTCTTCGGATGGACAATTGCTGATATTAAGAGAATCAGTCCTTCAGATTGTATGCATAGAATTAATCTGGAAGAAAACTGCAAACTCATGGCTGATCCACAAAGGAGATTAAATCTTGTTATGAAAGAGGTTATTAAGAAAGAAATTTTAAAGTAATTAGATGTGGAATTATCAACCCTATTTCAGATAGTGCATGGGTTAGTCCAATTCACTGTATTCCTAAGAAAGGAGGAGTAATTGTAACTGTGAATGAGCATAATGAGTTAATACCTACTAGACAAGTTACAGGGTAGCAAACATGTATTGATTATAGAAAATTAAATATTGTCACTAGGAAAGATCATTTCCACTACCCTTTCTAAATTAAATGCCGGATAGACTAGCTGAGCATAAATACTTTTATTTTATGGATGGATATATCGGTTATCACCAAATTTAAATATCTTTTGAAGATCAAAAGAAAACAACATTTACCAGTCCTTATGGTACTTTTGCTTTTAGAAGAATGTCCTTTGGTTTATGTAATGCCCCTGCTACATTTCAAAGATGTATGATAGCAATTTTTTGTGATTTGATTAAAAAAGGAATTGAAGTCTTTATGGATGAATTTTTAGTGTTTGGAACTTCATTTGACTCATGTTTAGAACATTTATCTAAAGATCTTAAGAACTGTGAAGAAACAAATTTAGTCCTTAACTAGGAAAAATGACAATTTAAGGTAATAGGAGGAATTATATTAGGTCATCAAATATTAGAAAATGGTATGGAAGTAGATCCTGCTAAAATTCAAGTGATCGCTCATTTACCTTATCCAACAAATGTAAGGAAAATTATGAGTTTTTTAGGACATGCTAGATTCTATAGGCGATATATTAAGGACTTTTCAAAGATTGCTAAGCCTTTATGCCATTTACTGGAGAA
>NW_018252715.1:4197-30587 GCF_001263595.1 Phalaenopsis equestris
ATGCAAGTGATTATGTTATTGGAGCTATTTTAGGACAAAGATATAATAAAATTTTTAAAGTTATTTACTAAGCTAGTAAAACACTTAATGAAACTCAAATTAATTATACAACAATTGAAACAGAGTTATTAGCAATAGTATATAGCTTTGATAAATTTAGATCATATTTGATTGGAACTCATTGTATAGTGCATACAGATCATTCTGCTATTAAGTATTTAATGAAAAAGAAGGATACTAAACTGAGACTTATAAGATGGATTCTTCTTTTACAAGAATTTGATTTTAAAATAGTAAATCGGAAGGGAACAGAAAATCAAATTGTTGATCATTTGTCCAGGCTTGAATTAGAAAAAACACTCTATTTTGAAAAAGAAATTAATGAACATTTTCCAGATGAAAAATTGTTCATTGTAAATGAGTGGCGTGTTCTGTGGTATGCCGACATTGTGAACTTTATTGTTAGTAATCTTAAACCCTATGGAATGACATACCAACAAATGAGAAAATCTGTTTCTGAAGCTAAGACTTATTTTTGGGATGACCCATATTTATATAAACAAGGAAAGGATCTGATCATTCGAAGATGTGTACCATTAGAAGAAACTTATGAAATTATCCAAAAATGTCATAATTCTGATTTTGGGGGATATTTTGGTGTTAATAAAACAACATACAAAATTCTACAATCTGGATTTTATTGGCCTACAATTTTTAGAGATGTTATTGCTTATATCACAACTTGCGATACATGTCAAAGAGTTGGCAATATTTCTAGAAGAAATGAGATGCCCCTCAATTATATGTTAGAAGTTGAAATATTTGCAGTTTGGGGATTAGATTTCATGGGACCATTTATACCATCTTTCAGAAATTTATATATTCTCTTAGCAGAGGACTATGTATAAAAATGGATAGAAGTTGTTGCTTTACCTTGATGTGATGCTCAAAGTGTTACAAAATTTTTGAAAACAATCATATTTTATAGATTTGGGATGCTGAGAGTTATCATTATTTATCGGGGAAGTCATTTCAGAAATGCCATTATTGAAAAGTTATAAAACAAATATCGTATAAATCATAGGATTGCTACTGCTTATCATCCTCAGACAAGTGGTTTAGCTGAATTATCCAATCGAGAAATTAAAAGAATTATATAAAAATCTGTGAATCCAATAAAAATGGATTGTTCAATCAAATTTGATAATGCTTTGTGGGCTTATAGGACTGCATATAGAACTCCTATTGGAATATCCCCATATAGGCTAATATTTGGGAATACTTGTCACTTACCAGTTGAACTTGAGCATAAAGCATATTGGGCTATTAAGGAGTTCAATTATAATTTAAAAGATGTTGGTGACAAAAGATTGTTACAATTATATGAGCTTGAAGAGATAAGGAATGAATCTTATGTTATAAGGAAAAGATAAAAATGTGGCATGATCGAAAGATTCTTACTAAAAATTTTTAGCCAGGGTAACAAGTTTTGCTATATAATGCAAGGTTAAGATTATTTCCAGACAAACTTAAGTCCAGGTTGATGGGCCCATTTTTGTGATAAAAGTTTATCCTTATGGAGCTGTGGATATTAAAGATCCTAATTCTGAGAAAATTTTTAAAGTGAATGGACATAGACTAAAACCTTATTATATAGGGGATCTGCATAAATATAATGATGAAAGATGTTGGGCCAACCAGAATGAGCACTGGTTATTACGTCGGGCTGGCGACGTAAAACCAAGCACTTTGTGGGAGGCAACCCATAGTTAACAGTGTGTTTTTTCTTTGATTGTTGTTTTGATTCTGATTAAGAAATTTGGGGTAGTATTTTTGAGTTTATTATGTGCTAGTAATGATTTTTAGACTTTATTTAGTAACCTAGAGATGTTAGAATAAGAATTTGGATGTTAAGTTGACTTACGCAAAAATGTGCACTGGTGCTTAAGCGCAACAGTTTAATCACATGTGCAAATTTCAATTTCTAGAAGGTATAACTAAAATTTAGTTGGAATAAACGTGCCTTGGCAGTTTTTAGTCGTGCCTAGAACTTATGAGGGGGAATTAGGCTTATTAATAGAAGGATGTTTGTGAAGGAATTTCACCTTAGATTATCTTTAGCCCTAAAACTCTAATAAAGAGAGAGATTTAGAGAAAATGTCTTCATGGGAGATGGATTTGAAGAAGAAGGAAGAAGCCATGAAGAAGAAGTTCATTAGTTAAAGTGCACAGGAGATGTATAACAGTTTCTTAGTCGTAGTTTCTTAGTAGTCGTTAGTACTGAAGGAATATCGGAGAATATCAACAATAGGGAGAATACTATATCTGTATTATAGACTAAGGTTCTTGAATTGCATGCTCATATAGAACATATTGGGTGGCAACTTAAGATGCAATTCTGCCATACCAGTTATATAGAGGAAGCGATAAGGCAATGTTCCTTAAGAAAAAGTGGATCGAAGATGGACAGTATTAGAGCTCATCACCACCGTCCGTTTTATCAACTCTATATTCCTGGAGAGACTACTGAAAGACAAGAATTTGTTCCTTCTAATGAAGAGTGGCATTAAGTTAAGTGTTAGGAATTGTGTGTTTGGAGTAATGTTTGTAAGTGTGCTAGTGTTTATGTCTTGTGTTTAGTGTTTGTGTCACTTATGTGTTTAATTGTAAATGTGTGTTAAGTGTTTTGTATTTAGGAAAATTTTCTCATCCAAGACTATTTGGAAAGAGAACTAAGTGTTAAATGTGTTTGTACTTATTTGTGAATTAATATAAGTTTATTTTTGTGAAAATTTGTGTTATTATTAGCCTCAAATTTAATTAATTATTATGGAGAATTTTGAGAGAGAAGAGAGTTATAGGAAGTAAAAATAGTCACTTAAGTGTTATGAGACCATTTATAGGTGGTTTACTTAGGCTAATAGTGCATTTTACTTCTAATTAATTTTTTTTGAAAATTGTGCACTAGTGCCTAAGCTCCACATCTCGCGCTTAAGCGTGAGCCAACCCGAGAGGCATGCGCCTAAGTGCCACTTACCCGTACTTAAGCTCTCGTTCATGAAAACTGGTTCGCGAACGGTTAAAAGTGAAATTTTAAGTCCATAAATACCATTTTTAACACCTCCTATCGTCTTCCCCAACCTAAGTTCACTATTTTGAGGGCTAGGGCAAGTAAAATTTGAAGATTTCTTGGTGGAATTGAGTGAGATTTGCTAGATCCAAGTTCCTTAAGGTAAGAGCTTTACTTCTATGCAAAAATTTTGGATTTTCATCATATATTTTAAGCACATTTGGAAGATTTCAAAAATTTAATATTCATGGTGAAAAGTGAAGAAAAACCTATAGAACTTGCTTGGGAAGCTTAGTTAGTGCTTTTGGAAGTTTAGCTTAGTGATTTAAACTTGATTTTTAAAGTTATTTTTGGAATTTATCAAATTTGTAGAATGACACCAAGAATGAAAAGGAGTAGAGGAAAGAGCCCACTCGATTCGAGCAAATTTGTTAGTTCAAAAGCTCAGGGTCAATATAGTGACGCTCTATAGTCACGAAAATTGATTCGAGAGTGATGTTTCAAGAGTCCAGGTGGAGAGGTAGAAGACCTGATAGTCCGGCGACAGTGAGAACGGTTATGTTGTTTCTCTGTCGTCGTAGTGATTTATGTTGTGAGGGAGTTTTATGCAAATCTCCCAGAGGCTGAAGACAATTGAGTTATGTGAGTTATGGTTAGAGGGAAGGGAAGTTGGTACCTTTTACTCCAGAGGTAATCAACTTGTTATACCATTTACCACCTAAGAGTTTATGTTCTTATGTGAACTATAGTTCTACTGAAGTAGAGTTAGATGATATTATTTCATATTTGATTATTGGGAGAGGACTTTGGAATATTACCAATTAGAGGAGAGTAAATTTCTCAACTTCAAAGTTATGTGCACCTTCAAAAGCCTAACACTATAACTTCTCGTCTGCTTCCAACCAATCATCTCAATGAAGTGACCAGAGAGAGAGAAATGTTGAATTATTTTATTCAAGAGGGAAAGCCCATCAACATAGGGGCTTTGATCTATCACACTATCATCTGTTCAGCTACAGTTGCTACTACTGTAGGTATGGGATTTGTTTCCTTGATATTTTCATTATGCCAGAAGGTTGGAGTGAAGTATGATAGTTGGGAGGAAGTTCTGTTACCTCTAAAGCCCATTACGAAGGTGAATGTGAAGACATATTCTGAGCATTCGATTTTTGGCTGGAGAGGAGGATTTACCATAAGTTATGGATTAGAGATGTCTGCTTCATCTACCTCTATTGCATCTTCATCATGACCATCTACTTCTCATGCTTCTACATCTAAAGGTAATACCAAGACTCAGGATGAGTTATTGCAGAAGGTGATGGACAATATCAATTTTAAATCAATTTTACTGCTGATATGGTACAAAATTTAGAGCATTTTGCATATCATACTAATAGCTATAATAAAAAGAAGAGTGATTATGAAGATAAATTCCACTCATCTTTGGAAAGCCTGATTAGAGGTGAACCAGGAGTGCAATTTCCTCCATATCCTCGATATCCTGATTATGAGCCTGCAAAAAAATGGTACAAGGGTGATTTTGAGGATGAAGACTAGAGTTGAGAGATTCATTTTATGATTGTAATATGATGTGAACTATGTGGTCTGAGCTTGCTACATTTGCATCCATGTGTTGTTTTGGACTTTGTTGTGTTTTGGACGTTTATGTTTTATTATTATGACGTTTATGGTAGTTAATATTTTATTTTTAAATTTCAGGGTAGTAGCTGTTGTTTTGTGTTTAGTACTGTGATTTAGTTAGTTTAGAACTTAACTTAATTTCATATCAGTTATATAGTAGAAAATCTTGCTAGCTTAGATCTAAAACTTGAAATTCAGAAACTATTGCCCTATATTTTTCTTTTATCATGTTAGTGTGTTGTTTGCTTTTATACCCACTGTTTAGAAGTCTATTCAATCTCTACATGTTAAACTAAAATAAAATATAGAAAATTTGATCAAAAATTAATTTTACGGATGAAAAACATTTTCAAAGCTGGAATTTTACTTGTTCTCAAATGTACTAGAAGTGAATTTGATTTTAAAAGAAACATTGATTATTTATATGAAGTTATATTAGGGAAGTAAAATTTGATTTTTGAAATATGTAAGAAAATTTAGTTAAAATTTTAAGTAATGAAGAAAAACTTTAAGTTAAAAATTTTTAGTATAGAAAATGATTAATATAAGTGACTATCATTAGTAAGAAAAATTGTATTTTTGAAAAATTTAGATAATTTAGACTTTTATATTTAATACTTAAGTCTTTTATTAAAATGATTTTCAAAACTATTATTATATTATAAGTAAAAGTTTTATATCAAGACTTTACTTGAGGAAAGGAGAAGTGGAATTCAAAATCATTAAAGGTCTATCTAGATATAGTTATCCTTGCCTGAAAAAGAAAAAGAAAAAGAAAAGAAAAAGAAAAGGAAAGAAAAAGAAAAGAAAAAGAAAAGAAATGTATGGGAGGAGAAGCTTGAGGATTAGTGCCTAATCAAAAATTGGTTCTACATTTGATCTTTTTAAAGTATAAGACTTTATAAAATCTTAAGCTTACAATTATAATATAGTAAAAAAAATTAATTTTAATAAAAAAATTTAATTAGAGAAAATAAAAGAACTAAAATATAAAATTAGAGAATTGACAATATTTATGAATTAGATAGAAACTCATATTTTCATAGTTCTTAACATTAAAAATTTTCAAACTTTAAGTTGGTCTCTTTTACTTATTATTTTTTTCTAAATTGGACTACTATATTTCTAAATCTAAATTTTAGTAACTCCAAAAGAAACTCATATACATATCTTCATATTTGTTTTTAAATATTGAAGTGTCACATGAGGACAAGTAACATTTTAAGTTTGGGGGATTTTGATATACCTAAAATATATAGTATTTTTAGATACATTTTTATACCTATTTTTTGAGATATTGCGCTTTAATGGAAGGTATTTTTGTGTTTTTCTTGAAGATACAAGTAAAAATGGAAAAAAATTCTTAAAGGAGTGAAAAAGGATCAAATTTTGAGTAAAAAGGTGAAAAATTGTACAAAAGAGTTTGGTGCCTAAGTGCCAGATCTCACACTTAAGCACCAGTTAAATAGGCACTTAAGCACCGATTAAATAGAGAAGGCCGCACCTAAGCACCGAGACCCCTGCGCTTAAGCGCCAGTAGCAGTTATTGGACGAGCAAATTCAGTTTCTGCAAATTTGAAGAGGTTTTTGAGGCACCCATTGACTTAATAGGTGGTTATAACCACCATGGAAAAAAAATTATCATGAAAAGATGCATCTCTTGAGGAAATACATTGAATGTAGACATATTTTGAAGAGAAGCCAAGGTATCTTTTAGAAAATAATAAAAGAAAGAAGAGAAGACTTAGAAAAGGGTCGTGAAAGTATTTTAAGGTTTTGAAAATTCTCATTTGGGGAGTTTGTTGGGAGAGATTTTCAGGCACCACTTTTACTTTTATTTTATCCTTTTTGTTATTTTATTTTGAGTGACTGTAAATAGAAGACAATTAAAGGAACTTCAGGAGTTTGGTGGAGGACCTGAGATAAGTTTTTATCTTTTTATTTTGAGACTACTTTTGGTTTTAATTTAGACTTATTATTAGTTTGACAATGATTTCTTATTTTAAACTAAAGTGTGGCTTTGTTTCTCCATAAATTTTGAGTAGTTTTCTTTATCTTTCTTCTTAAAATGATAAGTAATTATGTTTTGGATGAATGTTGTCAAAAGTACTGCGATGTTGGAAGAAGTTTTGATGATCTAAATCCATATACTTGATTTGGCCAATCTAGATGTTAAAATTTGTTGTGAGAATATGTATAAACCAGGCTGGTATTGTTTCAGTCAACAATTGGAAAGAATCACATGAGGTTGTATGAGCGAGAATGTAGTTCATTTGATTGAGTGCAAATAAATAGGGAAATATTCATTGATGGGTGTAGAGTTAGAGGACTTTAAAGTGACAGGTTAAAGCCCCCAACTTGGTTTATTATTTTAGGTTCTGATATGAGAATGTTAGCTCCCACGTGGAGGGAATCGAGGGAACTCTAGAGTGAGAGCTAGTATCTTCCCTACCTAGCCGGCCTTCAGAACTATTCAAACTTTAAAATAGCCAATGTTCTTTATAACATCTCTAGTAAGGGTAAAGAATATTATTACTCTCATTTGTCACAACACAATTTGCATACTTCCACAACAGAATTCTTATACTTATTATTGATTCATGATAAGAAGAAAGATATTTTAAGTACTTTTCTTCTAAAAAAACTTTAGTTATCTTTTTAAATTGTTGTTGTTTCGTTAAAATATCAAAAATACCAAAAATAATTAACTTCTAAATTCATACAAAAATCATTTTTAGTTTAAGTAATTATTTTTTTAAAATAGAAAAACTTTCTATTAAGTGCATATTGGATAATCTTCCCTGTGGGTTTGATATTTAGGTCTTAATCAAAAAGGCCTATATTAATTGATAACGATACATATACTTGCGTAGTATCCCAATATAAATATATATAAATTAAAAAGTTAAATTCTTATTTTTCTTCAGAATCAAGTTTTTGGTTTAATGCAAAATAAAGAAATATAAGTGAAAATACCATCAGAACTATTGTTTATACTGGGCATAAGCATTAAGTCAGGATCCGAGGTTGGTACCTAAATTGGATCAGTCACCACAGTCTGTTTTATCAACTTTATACTCTGATGGCCCAAGGAGAGACTAATGAAAGACAGGAGTTTGTACCAACAAATGAAGAATGGAATTAAGTTCTATGTTAGAGTATGTTTGTTAGCAGTCTTTGTTTAATGTGTTAAAAGTTAAATACTGTTTTTAGAGTTTTATGTTAGTTTGTTTAATGTTTGTATTTAGAAAGATTTTCTCATCCCAGACTATTTTGAGTGAAAACTAAGTGTTATATGTATTTGTACTGGTTTGTGAATGAATGTATATGTTTGTTTGTGTGAAAATTTAGTGTTTTTTTAGCCTTGATTCGAATTATTTATAGTGGAGAATTTTGAGAAAAAAGGAGAGTTAAAGGAGAGGAAAATAGTCATTCAAGTGTTGTAAGACCATTTAGGGGTGGTATACTGACCGCAACTTTATATATGCTTAAAAATATAAGTAATTAATACTGCTGCTAAAAATTTTAATTCCTCAGCAATTGTACCAAAACTTAATAACAGTTATAGATTTGATAAAGGTGTATGTATAAGAAGCAGGCGCCTAAGCGCCACTTATCCGTGCTTAAGCTAGCCGTGCTTAAGCGCCGGTTCGTGAATGGTTTAAAGCAAAAAATAACCCCAAAGATTGCCATTTTTACTCTCGTCGTCACCTTCAACCTCTCGAGTTCACATTTTGGAAGTCTAGGGCAAGCCATTTCGTGGAGGTTTCTTGGTGAAATTGATAAAATTTTGCTAGATTTGGATTTCTTGAGGTAAGAGCTTTACTTCTATGTAAAAATTTTGGATATTCACAATGTATTTTGAGTACATTTTTAAGAATCCAAAAAATCAATATTCATGGTGAAAATGAGGAAAAATCTATGGAAATTGCATAGAAAGTGTAGTTTATACTTATAGGAGTTGAGTTTAGTGGATAAGACTTAATTATTGAAGTAATTATGAAATTTTATGAAATTTGTAGAATGGCACCAAGAATGAAGAGGAGCAAAGGAAAAAGCCACTTTGATTCGAGCAAATTTGTGAGTTTGAAAGCTCAAGATAGGTACAGTGATGCTCTGTAATCACGAAAACTTATCCAAGAGCGATGTTTCAAGAATCCAGGTGGAACCGTAGAAGATCTGATCGTTCGCCAATAATCGGAATGATTCTACTATTTTTTTGTTGTGGCCGTTATTTCTATAGTTAGGGAGTTCTATGCTAACCTACCCGAGGCTGAAGACGATCCAGTCATGGTTAGAGGAAAATTGGTGCCTTTTTCACTGGAGGTAATCAATATGTTTTATCATCTACCACCTGATACTTCATGTTTTTTTATGCGAACTATAGTCCTACTGAGATGGATCTAGATGAGATTATTTCCTATTTAACTGTTGGAAGAGGGCTCTAAAAAATTACTAATGAAAGAAGAGTCAACTTTTCCACCTCAAAGTTGAGTGCACCTTCGAAGGCATGGTACTATCTTATTTCAACCTGTCTATTACCTACAAATCATCTCAGCGAAGTTACCAGAGAGAGAGCAACGTTGAACTATTATATTCAATAAGGCAAGCTCATTAACATTGGAGCTTTGATGTATCAAACTATCATCAGTTCTGCCACTTTCGTTACTACTGTAGGTTTGGGATTTGCTTCCTTGATCTTTTGTTTATGTGAGTAGGATGGAGTGAGATATGATAGCTGGAAGGAAGTACTATTGCCTCTAAAGCCAATAATAAGTGTTAATGTAAAATCATATTCAGAGCATTCTATTTTTGGCTGGACAGGAGGATTTTCAAGAAGCTATGGAATGACAATATTTGCTGCTTCTACATCTAGAGCATCTACCTCATGAGCTTGTACTTCTAGAGGCGAGTCTACAAAAACTCAAAGTCAACTATTGCAGAGGATTATGGATAATATCAACTATATCACGGATAAGGTAAGAAATTTAGAAAGCTTTGCAGGTCATATTGATGTGTATAATAGAAGAAAAAGTGATTATGAAGAGAAATTTCATTCATCTCTAGAAAACCTCATTAGGGGTAACCCAAGAGTGCAATTTCTTCCATATCCTAGATACCCTGATTATGAGTCTACAAATATCTAGAATAGCGGTGATTTTGAGGATGATGAGGAGGAGGACTGGGTTATTTATTTTGATGTTTGTAATATGTGTTGGACTATGTGATTTGGACTTACTGCATTTGCATTTGTGTACCTATTTAGACTTTGTGATGTGTGAGACTTTTATTTTGTTTAATTGTGTTATGATGTTGTGTTTTGTTAGTACTTTGCTTTAAATTCTAGGGCAGTAATTGTTGTTGTGTGTTGATTATTGTGTTTGTTTGTTAAGGGTTGAACTTATTTCTATGTCTTGTGAAATGTTGAAAATCTTGCTAACTTTACTTTTAAATTTTAAACTTACAAAACTGCTACTCTATATTTTTTTTTATCTTGTTAGTGTTATATTTGTACCCACCACTTAGAAGTCTATTGAATCTCTACAAGTTGAATTGAAATGAAAATGATAAAAAATTGATCAAAAATTAATTTTACTCCTGTTTTTAGTTTTACACTAGTATAATTAGAGTATAAAAATTTCTATAAGCATGTTTTTTTCAAATTTTCATTCCTACTTATTTATATTTGCTGCTAAAATGTTTAGTCTTGTTAAAAATTTAAGTTTGGGGGGGATAAAAAAATTTTCAAAACTTGAATTTTTTTTGTTCTCAAATGAGCTACAAGTGAATTTGATTTAAAAAGAAAAATGATCATGTATATGAAGTTATATTAGGGAACTAAAATTTGATTTTAGAAATGAGTAAGAAAATTTGGTTAAAAATTTTTACTGTAGAAAATGTTAAATATAGTGTAGCTTTCTTTAGTAAGAAAAATTGTATTTTTGAAAAATTTAGAAATTTAGCATTTTATTTTTAACACTCAAATTTTTTTTATTAAAAATAATTTTTAAAACTATTATTATATCTTTAAGTAAAAGATTTATATCAGGACTTTGCTTTAGGAAAAAGAGAAGTGGAATTCAAAAACATTAAAGGTCTATCCAGATATAGTAATACTTACCTAAAAAAGAGAAAGAAAAAGAAAAAAAAAGAGAAAAAAAAGAAAAAGGGAGAAGCTTGAGGAGATGCCTAATCAAGAAAAAGAAAAAAGTAAGGGAGGAGAAGCTTGAGGATTAGTGCCGAATCAAAAATTGGTTCCACATTTTAACTTTTTAAAGTATAAGACTTCAGAAACTCTTAAGCTTAGGGATATAATATGGTAAGTGAAATTTTTTTTAATAAAAATTTTTAGGTAGAGATAATAAAAGGACTAACTTCTAAATTTGGAAAATCTACAATATTTCTGAATTTGATAGGAACTCATATTTTCATATTTCTTAACATTAAAAATTTCTAAAGTTTAAGCTAGTCTCATTTACTAAATATTTATTCTAAATTGGACTACTATATTTCTAAATTTATATTTTAGTAACTCCTAAAGAAACTCATATACATAAATAATTATTTGGTTTTTAAAGATTGAGGTGTCATTTGAGGACAAGTAATATTTTAAGTTTGGGGGATTTTGATACACCTAAAATATAACAATTTTTTAGACACATTTTTATACCTATTTTTTTAGATATTGTGCTTTAATGGAAGGTATTTATGTGTTTTTCTTTCTGGTACAAGTTAAAAGATGAAAAATGTTAAAAGGATTGAGAAAGGGTTAAATTTGGAGCAAAAAATGTGAAAATTGTGCTAAAGTATTTTGGCGCCTAGGCTCCAAATTCGGCGCTTAAGCGCCGGTGAAACAGAGAAGGCCGTGCCTAAGAGCCCGAGGCCCCACGCTTAAGCGCTAGAAACAGTTATGTGACGGTTTACTTCATTTTGTTGAATTTCAAAGGGACATTTGGGGCACCTATTGGCTAAAGAGGGTGGTTATGACCACTAGAAATAAAAACATTACTAAAAAACTTATGAAAGGAGGCATCCTTCCGAGAATACATTGAATTGGGACACATTTTGAAGAGTTATCAAGGCACCTCTTGGAGATTTATAAAAGATGGAAGTTGAGACTTTTTGGAAGTTGAGACTTTTTGAAGAAAAGGTTGAAGTGTGCTTGAAAGTTCTGAAAAGTGATGGAAATGGGGAGTTTTGAGGGAGAGTTTTGGAGAGATTTTCAAGCACCACAAATTTACTTTATCCATTATGCTTTTAGTTTTATTGTGAGAGTCAAGAGTGTTGTACAAGTGAAGAGATTCAAAGGAACTTCAAGAATTTGGTGGAGGATTTGATTATGCTTTTAGTTTTATTGTGAGAGTCAAGAGTGTTGTACAAGTGAAGAGATTCAAAGGAACTTCAAGAATTTGGTGGAGGATTTGAGATAAGTTTTTATTTTTTGTTCTTAAACTACTTTTGGTTTTAATCAAGACTTCTTGTTGGTTTGACAATGACTTCTACTTTTAAACTAAAGTGTGGTTTTGTTTTCTCCATGGATTTTGAGTATTTTTCTTTATCTTTCTCCTTAAAATGATAAGTAATTAAAAGTATTTGATGGAAGTTTTGGAGAGTATTGATCTTTAATGTTGGAAGAAGTTGTGATGATTTAAACCCATATACTTCATTTACTTCTTGTTTTGGCCTATCCAGATGTTAAAATTTGTTGTGAGAACAAGTAAGAACCGGGCTAGTATTGTCTCAGTCAACAATTGGAAAGAATCACATGAGATTGTATGAATGAGAATGTAATTCATATGATTAAGCGCAAATAAATAAGAAAATAATCTTTGAACGGTGTAGAGTTAGAGGACTTTAAAGTGACAGGTTAAAGCCCCCAACTTGGTTTATTATTTTAGTTTCAATATTATTGCTCTTATTTAGCACAACACAATTTGCATACTTCCACAACAAAATTCTTATACTTATTACTGATTCATGATAAGGAAAAAAATATTTTCATATTAAGTGTTTTTCTTTTACATAAACTCAAGTTATCTTTAGAAGTTTTATTGTTTTGTCAAAATATCAAAAATATTAAATAGAATTGAATTTTATTTTTTGAGAAAATATCTATAGTTTAAGTAATTGTCTTTTTAAAAATAATAAGTTTGTGCATATTACGTATTTTTCGTGTGGTTCGATATTCAGGTCTTAATCAGCAAATCCTATATTACTTGATAACGATACGTATAATTATGTAGTATCCTAATATATATATACACCACAATTTGCATACTTCCACAACAGAATTTCTATATTTATTACTGATTCATGATAAGGAGAGAGATATTTTCATATCAAGTACTTTTCTTTTACATAAACTCAAGTTATCTTTAGAAGTTTTATTGTTTTGTCAAAATATCAAAAATACTAAAAAGAATTGAATTTTTCTTATTGAGAAAATATCTATAGTTTAAGTAATTGTCTTTTTAAAAATAGAAAGTTTGTGCATATTGTGTATTTTCTCTGTGGATTCGATATTCAGGTCTTAATAAAAGTCTTATATTACTTGTTAACGATACATATATTTGCGTAGTATCCTAATATATATATATATATATTACAAAGTTAAATTCTTATTTTCTTTAGGATCAAGTTTTTGGTTCTGTCACAAATTAATATTATATAAGTGGAAAAGATCATTAAAGTCATTGTTATACTGTTGCATATAAGCAGTTTCGAGATCAAAGGCCAACTAGGGTGACATATGTCTCCTCTCATGATGAACCCACTAAATTGACTATTCAAAGGGCAGATTTAAGTTTGAAAAGGGCTAATGGGTTTACCATTTCATGGTGGGTGGTCCTTGGGTCATGGATTATCTATTTAGTGTCAGCTTATGGCCATGAATTGGGTTGGATTTTTTTTAGGGTTGGACTTGGGCTACACCCTTATGAAATTTATTTTTAATTAATTAATTACTTAATTAAATAATTTAAAATGATGTATACAGATTTACCCCATAAAAATTGAGTTGACCACATGACTATAAGGTTGACCATATGAACCCATATGAACATGGGTTGATTACATGGTAATGTCATGGTTATGTGATGTGAAGTTTAATTTAGAGGGTAGGATGGTCAATTAATCAATTTTAAGGTTATTCATAATTATTTTGACAATTATAAGTTGCCATTAAATATTTAGGTCAAAGGGACACCTTAGGGTTTAGACGTGATTTTTTAGGGTTTGGTAGAGTTAAGGGGACCACTGGGGAGGTTAAGGATCCATTTGGGATGACCCGTCCACTAAGGCAAATTTGGTGGTTAGGGAAATTTCTAGGGTTCATGGGGAGGTTCTTAGAATTTTAAAATGGATTTAGATGACCTAGGGCATGTCCTGCCCATGGGGTCAACTTAGGTACTTTACTTGATCAGAACCCTAAACCAGCCCAAACAATGGGTTGGGGCTTGGGCATATCCTAATGGGGTCCCGAAGGATACAATTCTAGCTTAGGATCATAAGCAGGGTGAGTAGGGTGAGCCCTAACAAAAGTGAGGTCAACATGCACGTATTGCTTTTGTACAATAGGACTTTTGAGTCCAGGTTATTGAACCCACAAAGAATGAGGTGTATAAGTGTAGAAAAAGTTCTAGTCTACTAAATTCATTTCTAGCTTGGAAGTAAATTACTTCTAAGTTGTGCTAATGAGTCATATAAAATTACAAACTACTCTCAAAAGCTTACTCCTACTGAAATTCTACTTAATATATTTGGATTGTTGACAATCAAGTTGTAAAGCTACCCTCCCTTGTAATGATTTAAGTGGAGTGAAGGAATTGAAAAATTGTAAATTGTAAATGAGCTAGTGACAAATAGGAGCTACTCTCTTCTTTATCCTCTCAAGAGTGCATAAAGAAATTTAACTAAACTAGTTTTAATTCCTTAAACACAAATTTTAACCCAACAAAGACTATTTCCCTGACATTTGCATCACTCTATAGTGTACTTGCACCATACTCTCTAGATCAATGTGAATAACCTAGTTTTTCTACTATAGCTTTTTCGAGTCATTATGGATCAAACCATATTTTAGCTAATCACTTGGCTAAAATGAAAAGTAACTAAATACATAAAGGTTACTGAAGGAAATCCTTAGAGGATCATGCTCAAAGCTTTGTAAAGAGTGGAAAAGCTATGTATTATGTACTCTTGTATTTGTATTTATGTAAACACAATTCTATAGAGGATTTATTTCTTTTCAAAGATGTTTTGTGGCGTTTTCTCAATGCTTTATGAGTAGACTTTTTATCTTTCCTTGTAGTGATTAAGTAAGTAGTGTAGGATTGAAGGACCGCTTTTAAAATCAAGAAATCCTATAAAATATTCTCCAACAACAAACCCTACTCCCTTCACCAAAAAATTAACCAAAGACTCCAAAAAAGAACCCTTCTCCTCAGCAAAAACCCCCTTTATTCTGCTGAATAACTCCAACTTCACGTGTAACAACTACTAGAAACTGCCTAGCCTAGGAGCCACGGTGCTAGTGATCCACCTTAAAATTGCCTATTTTTTATGCATATTTTATGATCGATTTATGCATACTTTTAGTGATATTGCACTTTAGAGGATGATATTTTTTATGTTTTTTGTTTCAGGTACATTGAATGGACATTTGGAGAAAATGAGCAAAAATAGTGCAAAATGATATGGAGCAAGAATGTCGTCCCCTGGAGTTTGTCGACACTATTTTTTGTTGTGGAGTTGTTAAGTTGTCAGCTACTAGGATGGATATCCTAGCACCTGTTTTAATTTAATTTAATACATATATAATTTAGAAAAAATAATATTTTACATTTTTGAAAATACAAGACCAAACTGATCTCATATCCCTAGTAGTTTAAATAAACAAGCCTAATATCGTAAGCAATGTATCTACCCCGAAGGAGAAATACACTACTTACTGGTAAGGCTCGATTAAATAAACTAAAGATTGTATGACATCCATTTAAGTCTGCGAAACCATTTTTATGTTGACCGACAAATTCCATTATTTAATATGAAGAATTAAATAAGGCTTATGTAAAGCTAGGTTCGGGAATGCTTCATATAAGGGCAAGCCCCTATAGTTAATTACATCTTAGATAACCGAAGTCACCTAAGAAAACTCTCGATAAAAATCAAGGGATTAGGACTTTTCAACGAGATCAGACAAAGAGGTTTGAAAGGGAAATGGCTCAAATTTGGAATATTTTATTGTAAAATTCAAAGAAAGAAAGACTAAGGGATGTCACAGATCTCGAGGAGAAACTTGGTGACTTCCCAATCTATCCTATGGTTTGGCTTTAATTTAGAGGAAAAATTTTTAAATGTTCATCTTGTCAATTTTATAAATTAGAGCTTATATCCGTGTGAAACGATCATACAAATAGTCTGGAAGATGTGAGGATTTAGGTTATGACAGAGGACAGCCTCGGCTCGGAATCCTAAAGAAGGTTAGGGCTTAAATTGTATAGTAGAGCTATACAAAGGCCTAAAGATATATTGAGGATTTATGTTGCAAAAGAAAACAACCTCAAATTCCTATGGATTTTTTATTTAACTTTAAATAATGGTTTAGCTGGTGAAGGCAGGTTTTGTTGTTGAAGAGGGCTATGCTGCCCACAATGCTAGCTCCAAGCTCCTCGTCGTAGCAAGTTTAAGTTTTCTAATGTGTCAAGTTATGACGCCAAATCAGATGTCCTTAAGGTTGTGTTCATTTAAGTATTATGGGGCATATTAAAGTTGATTAGAGCGATACCGGTTAGTATCCTACAATTTCCTACAGTTTACTCGTTTAGGTACCGCTATTTTCTATCAAATTCACTTAGTCCAAATGAATTTACCAAACTCAACTCAATGAGTTTCATACTTTCATTTAAACTGTGGGAAATCTCGTTAGCAACCGTAGGTTAGGTCCTCTAAGGGATTCCCGATCATCTGATATAGACGTTTTAATTTAGTTACAATTTTTGTTTTGTGATGTTTGTGCTTAAATTTTGAGTTGTCTTATATTTTTAATATTGTGGGGGTAGATTTTATTTTGATTGATTTTTGTTTTGATTTTGGTTTCAGTTCTGTGGCTATCCTAAAGGTTTTAGTTTTCATGTAGGGTGACATCGGTGTTTAGGATGTAAGTTTGTAAGCATAAGTTTGTAAGCATAAAAGTACAAATAAAAGTACAATGTAGAAAGTACAAGAAAAGAAAGTACTATAAACTGTAAAAAAGCGTACCTGGTGAGTCTTCTCGTTCTTCCACATGAAACTTTAGTATGTTTGCAAGGCATATATATATAATGTTATAAGAATTAAAACATGCTTATAAAGGAAAGTAGAAAACATAAGTTTGAGATGTGTCTACCAGATCCTATGTCATATTTTAGTGGGTCCAAATTTTGAGAATGATTCCATTAAGCAAATCATGATAAGTCCAGGTGTCCTTCAATATTTCCAAAGGATTATGAAGAAGTATCGGATAATACCCTAGACATTTCATAGTCCTTGGTATTATCTAGAGTTCAATTTGGTTTTATTGTGTTTACTATATAGTTCATCTAATTAATACTCTTATGCTCAATGAATTATGATGTTTTGATTATCTCTTAAGTGGGGTAATCATCACTTGATATCTCGCTTATGAATTATATGGGTAAAGGCCCTTAGGGGCAACTTGTCTTAATTAAGGAATTTAGTTACTTTGATTTTGATGAATGGGCTTGTAGTGTTTTGAAAGTTTTTAAGTTAATTATAAATTATTTTCTAAACCTCATTAGAAAAAATTTGGATTAAGCCTAGTTCACTATTAAGCCCTTAAGATTTAAAGGGTAGATTTGTAAATTTAAAAAAAATAGATTTCTTCAATATTTATATTCTTAATCCTAATCATGAATTGTAAATCATTTTAAAATTATTAATTGGGGGCAACAAATCATTGATTTATGATCTTTGAAAATCAAACCCCTCACCTTGATATCTCCTTATTTAAATACTCTCCAAATTTCATTAATTTTAAGAAATTACAAATTTATCCTTTCTAAGACCAAAATGGAATTAGTTTCTACCACTTACCCTTTATATATTCCAATCATCAAAACATATCAATTAAGATCATTTGTTGCCCATTTAGTCCTTTGGTTAAGCCTAAATATTAATTAAGCCTTAAATTCCAAAATTACCCTTTTGCCCCTAAGGCCTATAATTCTATATTTCATTAAATTAGACTCAAACGACTTCAAAATTTTTTATTACCTCACTCATGAGTTAATTAAAACATCAGAGGTGAAAATGTGACTTTTCTAAATTTAATTAATTTTTATAATTATTTATAATGCAAAAATAGGAATTTTCAATGAAAATTTGATAACTTAACCAAAATAAAACCTCTATCCTTAAGAAAACTACTGGGGGTTCATCTAGGTCAGATGACCACTTGGATCAATTTTCATGATTTTTAAAGGTTTAATTTAATTATTAGAGTTGTTTGTTTGTCTTGAGCATTAATTAAATATAAAACAATATTTAAGTGGAAAATTAAGTTTTACATTTTATTGAATCTCTCTGAGTCCAGGGAACCCAAAAAAATAAATTTTATATTTTTTGTTATTTATATTTTAATTATTGGAATTATTTTAGTGCGAAATTAAAGAGAATTCATTTTTAAGCCTTTAAAATTAATATTTTGACTTAGAAAATTAAGAAAATTATTTTAATTTGTCCCAAGTGGTCAGGAAGCCAAATGTGACATTTTAGTGTGTTTTTACCATTTTGTAATTTTTATTATTTTTAATTAATTTTTAATTATTTAAATGCTCAAAAATAGCTTAAAAGTGAAGTGTTTATTTTAATTCCAATTTTATTTTTCTTAAACTTCTCTGGTCATAAGGAGCTCCCAAAACCAATTTTGTAATTTTTTTGAGTTGTATTTTAATTATGAGAATTATTTTAATGCAAAAAATGTGATTTCACTCAATTAATCCATTTGGATGGTCAAATTAACTCCAATTGACTTGAAATTTTTATAGGGAGCTCCTCTAACATTAAATTATAGTGTGGAATAGTTTTTGTGTCATTTACATTTATAATTATTCCAAATTAATTTTCTTTTCATTTTTAGAGTTGGTGACAATTAGGGTTATTTTTAATGAGCTGAATCAAGTTTATATTTTTCCTAGGATTCTCTGACCACAGTGAACCTACCAAAATAATTTTTTTAATGAGTATTTTAATTATTACAATTTTTATACCAAAACATGGACCATTAACTTGAAAATTAGATATCTCTAGTTAGAGATGCCCCCTAACCTTAGAAAAATCAAGGGAGATGCCTAACAACAGAGTCATCAAAGACCCCATGGTCCCATGTCATGGTGAAATGTCTATACAAATGGAGAATCAAAATAAGGAAAATATCATTTAATTAATTAAAAATAAAATATGCATCAAATGGACATGAAAATATTTCCACATTATTCTTTTTTGTTCACTGAGTAATAGGGTATTTTTA
The DNA here is from genome assembly GCF_001263595.1 of Phalaenopsis equestris. NCBI lineage: Eukaryota > Viridiplantae > Streptophyta > Magnoliopsida > Asparagales > Orchidaceae > Phalaenopsis > Phalaenopsis equestris. The sequence continues at coordinate 23,436 of NW_018252715.1, forward strand.
TTTTATTTTTATGATTTTTATACACAAAGTTATGGATTTTTGAAGTTCCAACTATTAAATAAATAAGAAAAATCCCTATTTTTCTATTTATCCAGCACGACACCACCTCATCTTAGGCATCTCCAAAGCTCCATGCGGAGTCTTCTGGTTCGGCACCGCCAACCACCTCAGCGCTGACTCGACCCACGGTTCGCGTTCCATTCCTTCATCTGGCACCATCACAATTGTCTGTCCAATAAAAGCTTGATCCAATGATGCTCTGTCACCGTCCCAAAGCTCTAGCCCAAGAACAGTCCAACTTCTAGGCTTAATATTTCTCTTGATACTCAACCAAATTAAGTGTGGTTTGTTCCTATAGATTCGTCTTGACTAGGAGAGCATATACTTATGGTTAATCAACCCTTAAATCAACTATATGCTTATGGAGAATTAATTGAAGCTCGGTTTAGGGTTAGTATTCAATACCTTGGTCCAAGAGGTGAAGCCTCGATTGGATGCTTATGGAAGCTTCGTGGGGGTCCAAAGAGCCTAGGGATTGAGCCTTGAGTAGTGGTGAATTTCCTAGACCTAATTTCGACCAAGGCCGATTTGGGGTGTAGATCAAAGTCTACCTCAGGGTGCCTGGTGTGGGGCTTCTATGGGGGATCTTCCTCTCTTGTTGTGGGGATAGTGTGGGTGCAATTAATTTAAATTTGGTTGAGGATTTAAGGATGTCCTGTTTCGGCCTAGAAAATGAGCTCTAAAATTGAGCTCGAACTGTGGATTTGAGTGGCTAAGGATGGTTAGGTTGAACTTAAGAGGTCTTGAGGAAGCTTTGGAAGAAATTTTACAGAGTCTCCCTAGAGAATTTTAAGCTCTCCTCGTTTGGCCATGGAGGGGGATTTAAATAGATGGGGAAGGAGAGGCCACTAGGGGCAATTGGTGGGTGCTTTAGGTTGCTTATGTGGATGTCAGCAACAGCAAGGTGCAAAAATCCAATTGCAATTGGGATGAGACAGCTTGGATGGGTTTGATTTTGAGTTTTATCCATGGGGGAGCACATTGGGGTGGCTTTTTCGGTAGCCTAGGTGGCCGACCGGTCAAGCTCAGGTCACCATCTAACTCAGAGAGGTCATGGCTTGGGTTTGGTGAAGTCAATTGGGGTTGGCCATGTGTAAAGGTGTTGAATTAAAATAGGATGTGGGAAGGGCCATTTTGGGTCAATTTGGTTCAAATCATGGTTTTGGATTGGGTTCACCCCACAAGGAAGGCTTGGGTGCTAAGGAGAATTAGATGGCTTAGCTGAAGTGGTGTGGAGAGGTCTCCATCCAAAGGATTTGGGACAATCATGGGTTTAAGTGTGTCATCAAAAATGTTAAAAGAATCTTAAGGGGGCTTGAAAGTGTCTTGGCCTCTTTCCATTAATAATGGTGATGTGGCATGGCTCTCATTGGCTCTCATGGCTCACCTATAGCTTGGGAGTGGCTTCATGGCTTATCCTTGGCTTGGTCAACCTTCTTCAAGAGGGATTTTTGAATTTATGAATTTTTTTGGTGGCGTTTGGCATGATGCTTGATTTGGAATGATTTGATTTTTAATTTAGGACTTTAGGAATGATTTTAATCAACTGGATGATGAAGAGAAAGAAATGTCATGGGGCTTTGGATTTGGGCTTTTGAAATTAAATGTAGTGGGCTTGGGCTTTTGAATTTGAAATTGATTTTGGGCTAAAAATTTGGGATAAAATTTTGGGCTAATTGAATGTTGAGTTTGGCGTAGGAATGTTTCATGAAGGCTTTTGGAAGAATTTCAAGTGATTTTGAATTAAATTAGGGGGCTAATTTAGTGGATTTATGCATATGGGGTTTTATGATTTAGGTAAAATTCAGCTTGCAATTGGGCCAAATTGAGCTTAAATTTTCTTTAGATTATGATTGTGGATGCTTAATTTTGATTTGCAATTAAAATTGGGCAAGATTGAGGTCAATTGGGCCAAAATTGGGGTTAATTTGGGGACATTTGGGCCTTTAAGGGCAAGGGCAAATTGGGGCTTTTTGTTAAATTGGACTAATTTGGTCAAATTGGGTTAAATTGATGATAAAAAATTGAAATTGGGAATATTTGGGATGATTTTAGATTTTTTGGGATTTTTAGGTCATGAGGGGCATTTTGGTAATTTTGGCAACTTTTGGGGGTATTTTGGGAATTTGGTAATTTTAGTGGATTTTGGTAAATTTAGGTAGTGGTGAGTGGTTTGAGATGATTTTTGGGGCAAATTTGGGTATTTTGGGTAATTTTGGGATTTTTGGCGAAGATTGGGGTTGTAGGGGTATTTTAGTAATTTAGTGATTTTGGGCTAAAATGGGCCAACATGCCATGAAATCATGCCAAACCAATAGGAGCCATGTGAGGACTCATTTTGGATGATGAATATGTTGGTTCTAACTCTCTTAGCCAAAGAATAGGGGTATAGGGTCATCCATATGAGCTCTCCAAAAGGGGTCATAAGACCAACCTAAGGGGTCATAGGGTTTAGGGTATGTGAAAAAGTATAGTGTGTTCAAGTTAGCCCCATCAGAACCAGATCACCCAGGGTAAGTCCTAAGGTCTGACCATCTTATGGGGGACTCCCCTTGAGCTCCTCCATATTGACCCCACCTACTAAGTGCTAGAGGTTAGGACCAACATGTGGAACTTCAAGTTGAGTAAAGAAGAATTTGGAATTTCTAATGGTGAGGGTTTCTTTTCTAGTCCTCTAGAAATAGTCAACAGGAAAGTCCTACGGCTAGACCCTAGGCTACTAGAGAGGAAAAAGCTAGATCTCACCCAAAAATGAGGTCAACAGAGTTATAGCGCCAAAGACATGAGCAATGGGTGTTATAGTGCCAAGACTGGCGCTATAACGCCAGTAACTTCTCTTCTCTAGAAAACCCATTGAATTTGATCAAATTTTGAAGGGGTGTTTAAAGCAACCCTTGGTTATTTTTAGAGATCTATTAATATAGACAAAAATTGGAAGAAATAGAGGACTTTTTGGTAGCATTTGAAGTTCCACTTTAGTGTTTAAGTGTATGTTTAGTTTGTTATGTGTTGTAAGAGTAAGAGTTAAGAGATTTCTTCAAGGAGACTCCAAAATTTGTGTTGGGAAGAAGACATAATGTATATTGTAATTTTTTTGAGTTTTTGTTTCTAATAATTGGATTTCAATACAAATTAGGTGTTTTGGTTTTATTCTCCATGAATTCTGAGTAGTTTTCTTCCTTTCTCCTTGCTCTTGGGAATTAATCCTGTGGGATGAGAATGATTTAAATATTTATTTTTACTTTTAAAAATTGTGATTTCATTTTCATCGATTCTTCATTGACTTTACAAATTGGCCACTTGCAAGGTTAAAGTCTGTTGAGAAACACCCAACTAGTGAGTGTCACACTTCTGTCTTAGCAGAGCTGTTGCAATCACCTAAGGGAGAGTGCAAATAGATAGGGAGATAAGTTTTAATGGGCATAGAGTTGTTATTTCTAGGGTGACAGACATAATTCTTTTTCAAATTTGGTTTAGAGTTTGGATCATAAGGGCCCCTAGTAGGTCCTATAGAGAGAGCACCGTGGGTAATCTGAACAAAAAAAGTCAGAATCTACTCATCACCACTACACAAGCTGGTGAAAAACTCTAAATTAGCCAATGTTCTTTGCTAGCTCTGGTAGGGGGTAAAAAATAGGAATGCTCCTATTTGCATAATACATCATCATATTTTCACTCATTGAAATCCTACATAAATTAATATCTCATTGTAAGGGAAATGATCTTTACATATTACTCAAAATTTTTAGAATTACTTTATTAAGCTGTTAAATATAGATATTTTTATTTTTTTTAATTTAATCTTAACCATTATTAATATTTTTTTTTCATTTAAATCTACAATTTAAATAGAATTTGCTTTTGAGTTTAGCAAGCCTATTTAAATAGTTTAACTATCCTCGTGAGATCGATACTGGGTTTTTAAGGAAAATCCTATATTACTTGAAATAATATGTAAACTTCCGTAGTACATCTATTGTGAAGTTTTATTATTTATTTTCCATATCATTACATTTATTCACACTAGCCACTGAATATAAATTCTGTCAAGTTTTTGACAATATTTTGGATATTAAAAATATAAGTAAATGCGGGTCAAGTCAAGTTTTTAGTGTCGTTGTCGGGGATAGGTAATGAAAATTTTTTTTAAATTTGGAACATAAACTTTTTGATTTGCAATTTTTTTTAAATTGTGGAACATAATTTTATTAAAAATTCAAAAAAATTCGAAAACCAAAAATTAAAAAAAAATCGAAAAATTTTAAAAACCCAAAAAAAATTGAAAGTAAATTTAATTTTGTTGTGTTATTTTATTTTTTTAATTTTATTATTTGTATGAGTAGTTTGAGATCTGAAGGTTTAGTGATCTACGATTCTGAATTAAAATGTATTATAAGAAAACTTCACAAAATAATATTGAAATTCAATTTGGTGAAAATGAACATCATACTTTATAAAAACTCTCAAGGGAATATGTAAACCATATGACAGATGAAATTCACTTCAATATTCAAACTCCTACTATAGCAGCTAACTCATTTGAACTTAAACCTACAATAATACAAATGGTACAAAACAATCAGTTTGGGGGAACACCAAATGAGGATCTAAATTTACATCTTACAAGTTTGTTAGAATTTTGTGCTACATTTAAATATGATGGTGTATTGAATGATGTCGTCAGACTTATAATTTTTCCCTTTTCATTAAGAGATAAAGCCAAGATGTGGTTAAATTTATTAGCACATAGATCTATTAGGCATAAATATTCCTGACTAAGTATTTTCCACCTTCAAAAACTGTTAAACTTAGAAATGATATTACTTCTTTTACTCAATATGAAGGGGAGTCAAATTATGAAGCTTGGGAAAGATTTATGAAACTCCTTAGAAAGTGTCAACATTAAGCTTTGCCAAACTGGTTAATAGTTTAAACTTCTTATAATGGATTAGTTGGATCCCTTAGATCTATATGGATGTTGTTGCTGGAGGTTCATTAATGTCTAAATCATTTGATGAAGCTTATGCTTTATATGAAGAAGTGACTACAAATAATTTTCAATGGCCTTCTGAAAGGGTAAATCCTAAGAAAGTAGCTAGTATTCATGATAATGATACTATTTCGATGGTTTCTTCACAAGTTGCTGCATTATCTCAGAAAATAGACCAAATTGGAATGAATTTCTCTCAAACACCTCAATTGATTGAAGAACATTCATTATTACAAATGCTTTATTCTCAAACTTCATTAGAAACTATAAATATTATTAATAAACCCAATAAGCTATATTCTAATTATTATAACCTATGTTAAAAAAACCATCTAAACTTTAACTGGAATAACAATTCTAGTGTTGGAAGTGAAAAATGGGGGAAAAATAAAGTAAACCCATTGAGAACTGGAACAATCAGGGTAATTCTAACTTTAGACCTACTTGTCCTCCTAGATCGGCGCAATATGTGACACAGACGAGTTTTTCAAATTAAGGCGGTTCGAGACAAATTTAGTGCTAATTTTCAAAAGGACACTTGTTCTACACACCTCTTGGAGTAATTAATGCATCTAGACACTTAGGAATGTTCTTTTACGAAGGGATATGACTCTTGGATCAAATGACATATTTTTTGAATTCAAAAGTCTTGACTTTTGGAGGAATTTTTAGAATTAATTTTGAATTCTTTTCCAAAAGAGGCAGCCCAAAATAAAAGAAGAAGACTTGAAGAGGCTAAAGGGGGGACAAAAAAGAGGAGGCTTTTAGGGTGTGGCATGAGAGTTAGAGAGAGAGAAGAGATTTCCTTTTAGGATTGTAAGAAGAGAGGGAAGGTAAGAGATTTCTTCTTCATTACATTTCTAAGAGAGAATTGGGAGTGATTGTAAAGAGAGAAAGACTTGGAGAGAACTTCTACGGATTTTCTTGGGAAGGATTGTAAGATAAGTTGTATTTTTATTTTTTTGTTTTGTAAACTTGTTTTTATATATGAAATTGATGTTTTATCGTATCCTTCTCATGAATTCCGAGTAGTCTTTTTTATCCTTCTCCCTACTTTGAAGGAATTGTTAAAACTTGTTGAGAGCTTAATGTTATTAAAAATTGATAATAATATGTGATGATTTGAACTCCGATCTTCATTTACTTTTCGATCTGGCCATTTGAAATGTTAAAACTTGTTGAGAGACATATGTTCTTAAATGTAATATAATTTCTACAACATAAGGAGAATCACATTTGATTTCGTGGGAGAGTATGTCATCCATGGGATTGGGTGCAAATAAATAAAGAAATATACTTTTGTTGGATGTAGAATTAAAAATTTTAAGGCGACAGATTAAAACCCTCAATTTGGTTCAGTTGATTGGAAAATAATGTGATATTGTTAGCCCTCAGGGGAGGGAGTAGTGGGAGCTTTGGAGTAGCAGCCGACATCCTCCATTAAGGACCAAACTCTGGATTAGTCAATGTTCGTTATAGCACTCAAAAGAGGGTAAAGAATATGATTGCTCATATTTGGCACAAAAATAAATTATATATATATTTTAAAATGATTTCAATTTCTGCACAAACCATATACTCATAGTAAAGGGGAAGGATGTTTTCTCACATTTGAACTTTTTGTCAACAAAAACCTTTGTTTTATTTTAGCAATTTTACTTTTGAAAGTTTAATATCTAGTTTAACTTAACTGTTGTAGTCATACATCTGCATATTTAATAACATTTCACTTGAGTAGTTTAACTTCAAGCTTCGTACTTTACTTTGTTTTTTATTTTTATTTTTATTTTTATTTAAGAATAGAATATTAATAGCTAGCCTATCTATATTTCCAGCTTCCCTGTGGGATCGATATCTAGGACTCCATTAGAGCCCTGTATTACTTGAACGATACGTATACTTGCGTTATATGTAGAAGGGAATTGAGAGTTTAAAAGAGGTTTTAAAGATAAATTATTTTCATTGAAGCTACATTATTGTTTAACATATATATTATAAATCTGCATGCATCTAGTTTTTGGAGCCGTTAAGTGGTGTCAACTTCATAATATTAGAGTTATTTATCAATTGAACGATACATATACTTGCATTGATATTTAGGA
>NW_018252716.1:0-1094 GCF_001263595.1 Phalaenopsis equestris
TTCCTCACTCTCTTCTTTGTTTTTTTCATCTCAATTTGTCTCTCCCATACTCGCTCCCTCCATTTTATTCTTTAATTTCATTCTTGATCATCCTCCCTCCACCTCCCTCTCTTTCTGTCAACCTCAAACCTCTTTACACTATCTCTCTCTCTCTCTCAATCTCCTTAACTCTCATTCTCAATATCTCTTGCTCTTTCTTTACTTTTTCTTCATTTCCTTCTCACTATTTCTCTCTCTCCCTCTCTACCTCATCCACGCCCTCTATTTTCCCTCTCTACCTCTTTACTATCTCTCCTCCTCACTATTTCTAATTTGCTCTCTCCTCTCTCTTAAACTCATATATTTCTCTCCCTTTCTCTCAGTTTCTCTCTCCCTCTCTTTTATCTATCCCACACTTCCTTCTTCTCATATTCACTCTCTCCAATCGCTGGCTCTCATTTCTCACTCATTCTATTTTTCTTCGAGAGTATGTGGGTGAGAGCAAGCGAGATAGAAAGGGAAGGTGGGAGGAAGAGAGAGAATGAGAGGGAAAAAGAGAGTGGGGGAAAGAAAGAAGAGAGAGAGGTAATTAAAAAGGGATAGAGAAACAAATAAGGAGGTTAAGAGAAAGAAAGTGAGAGAGAAATGAGAGAGGGAGAGAATAAAGATAGTGATAAAAGAGAGATGAAGTGGGAGATTGAAAAAGGGTCAAATAAAAAGAATGAGGGAAAGATGGGATAGAGAGAGTAAAAGTGAAAGAGGAATAGTGAGAGAGAGTGGGAGGGAGCAAGAGAGAGAAGAGATTTTGAAAGGAGTAAGAATCGAGAGAGAGAGAGGGAGGGAGGTAAATATATAGAGACAGGAGAGAGATGACAGTGAGTACAGAGAGTGGGAGGGAGACGGAAAGATAGAGAAGAGAATAAATAAAAAGAGAGATATTAAAGACTGAGCGAGAGAGGGGGACAATGAGCGAGTAATAGAGAAGGTTGAAGAGATAAGGGGGAAGGAGGGAGAGAAGGAGAGGGCACAAGAAAGTGAGAGTGAGAGGTAGGGAATGAGAAAGGAGCTCGGGAGAGTGAGAGTAATAAAAAGAGACAAAGAAAGAGAGAGAGAGA
>NW_018252716.1:1549-2558 GCF_001263595.1 Phalaenopsis equestris
AAGGGAGGGCGAGAGGGATTGAGAGGGCGTGGGAGAGGGGGATAAAGAGGTGAAGGTAAGGAGAGTTGGAATATAAGTGAGAGAAATTGGTATAGAGTGGAGCAAAATGAGGTGAGAGAGATAAGAGAGCGAGAGAGAGTGAGGGATAGCAGGTGAGAGAGAGATGGGGTGGGAGCTGGAGCAAGTGAGGGAGCGTGCAATGAGGTAAGTGATCGAGAGCTCTAGAGAATGGATAAGTGAGAGGGAGATAGAAAATGAGAGAGAAGGAGAGGGTGATAGAGAAAGATAAATAGAGAGAAGGTGGGGAGAGAGTAGTGTTAGATGGAGAGGTTGAGGGATAGATAAAGTGGGAGATGGAGCTATGGAAAGATAGAGACTGGTGAGAGAGAGAAAGGGATAGTGGAAGAGATAGAAAGATGGAAATAGAGAGGGAAGAGACAAAAGGGAGAGAAAGCAAGAAAGAGTTAAAAAAGACAGAGAAGAAATAACGAAAGAGATTAAAAGAGAATATGAGAGGTAGAAAGAAAGATAAGAGAAAATGTATGAGAGATGGTAGAGAGAGTAGAGAAGGGAGATGAAAAGAGAGAGAGAGGGAGAGAGAGATACAGGGTGGGATGAAGAGAGGTAGAGGAGTGTGAGTGGGATAGAGGGAAATATTGAGGTAAGACGGAGAGAGAGAGAGAGATAGAAAGGGAGAGAGATAGAGATTGCTAGAGGTGTGTGGAAGAGATGAGAGAGAGCAAGAGCAACTGAGGGAGTGCAAGTGAGAGAGTGCAAGAAATGGAATTATAGAAAGAGAGATATAGAGACAAAATAAAGAGAAAAAATGATAGAAATAGAGCAAAAAAGGGAAAGAAAAATTAGAGAAAGAGAGAGTAAAAAAGGAGAGAAGAAAGATTGAAAGAGGTTGAGAGGGAAAGAGAGAGAAACTATATGAGAGATCATAGGGAGAGTAGAGATGGGAGGGAGAGGGAAATAAAGAGAGGAAAGGAGATAAAGAGGGGAAAAA
>NW_018252716.1:2619-3384 GCF_001263595.1 Phalaenopsis equestris
AGAGTGGGAGAGAGTGCATAAAAGAGAGAGATAGTTCACATGTTGGGTTGTGATTCCTACATTAGCTTTCATTTTGTCGAGTGAGAGATTATAGAGAGTGAGAGAGAAGATAAGAGAGAGATAGAGCAAGAGAGTGGTAAAAAAGAGAGGGAGGGAAGGAGAGTGAGATAATGAGGTAAAGGATGTGAAAGATGGAGGGAGAGCGATACAAAGAGAGTGTGGGAGTAAGGGAGGGATTAGGGTAGGGAAGAAAGAGAGACGAGAGAGAGAGAGGAAGGCTGAGAGAGATAGATGGAGGGAAAGAGAGAGGTAAAGAGAAAGAGAGGGAGAGAAGGGGAGAAATAGTTAGAGAACAGAGAAAAATTAAGAGAGAATAAGAGGTAGAGAGAGAAAGATAAGAGAAATTGTATGAGAGAAGGTAGAGAGAGTAGAAAAGGAAGGGCGAGGGAAATAGAGAGAGAGGAGGAGGAGAAAAATGGACGTAAGGAGGGAGCATTTGAGGTTTGTAATGAGGTGTAGATTGAGAAATAGATAGAGAGTGGGAGAGAGGGCGAGAAAGAATGATAGGGAGAGAGAGACAAAGCGAATGACAAAGAATGAGAGAGAAAGAAGATAGAGTGAGAGAGATGATAAGAGAGGGATAGAGGAAGAGAGAGATAAAAGAGAGGGAGGGAGAGAAAGTGAGATAAAGAGTAAAGGAATTGAAGCAAGGAGAGAGTGGGATTGTAAAAGAGAGGGAGAGTAAGATAAAGAGATAAAGGAATT
>NW_018252717.1:0-6692 GCF_001263595.1 Phalaenopsis equestris
AGACCTCAACCAAAAGTGAGGTCAACAGGTATCAATTCCAAAAAAAAGTCAGAATTAAGGTACCGACCTTGAAAGAAGGGAACCAGAATTTAGGAACTGATCCAAAAATGAAAATTGAAATTTAGGCATCACTCTCAAAAATAGAGTCGGAATGTAGATACCGACCTCGAAAGAGGTGTATCAAAAGTTAAGGACTGATTCAAAAATGAGAATTGAAAGTTAATGATCAATCTCAAAAGAGGCTGTTGGAAGGTGAGGATCGACCTCGAAAAGGAGTAAATCAGAAGTTAAGGACTCATTCAAAAAAGAGGTTTGAAGGTTAATGATCAATCTCAAAAGAGACTGTCAGAAGGTGAGGACCGACCTCGAAAAGAGTGTGTCAGAAGTTAAGGATTGATTCTAAAATGAGAATTGAAAGTTGATGATCAATCTCAAAAGAGCGTGTCGGATAGTAAGGACCAACCTAAAATGAGTGAATCAGAAGTTAAGGATTGATTCAAAAATGAGAATTGAAAGTTAATTATCAATCTCAAAAGAGAGTGTCAGAATGTAAGAATCGACCTCAAAGGAGTGAATCAGAAGTTAAGAACTAATTCAAAAATGAGAATTGAAAGTTAATGATCAATCTCAAAATAGAGTGCTAGAAGGTGAGGACCTAGAAGGTAAGGACCGACCTTGAAAAGAGCAAATCAGAAGTTAAGGACTGATTCTAAAATGAGAATTAAAATTTAATGATCAATCTCAAAAGAGAGTGTTGGAAGGTAAGGACCGACCTCAAAGGAGTGAATCAGAAGTTAAGGACTGATTGAAAAATGAAAATTGAAAGTTAATGATTAATCTCAAAAGAGAGTGTCGGAATGTAAGGACCGACCTCAAAGGAGTGGATCAGAAGTTAAGGACTAATTCAAATATGAGAATTGAAAGGTAATGATCAATCTTAAAAGAGACAAGGTAATGACGGACCCCAAAAGGAGTGAATCAAAAGTTAAGAACTGATTCAAAATCAGAATTGAAAGTTAATGATCAATCTCAAAAGAGAGTGTTGGAATGTAAAGGCCGACCTTAAAAAGAGCGAATCAGAAGTTAAGGACTGATTCTAAAATGAGAATTTAAAGTTGATGTTCAATTTAAAAAGAGAGTGTCAGAAGGTAAGGAACGACCTCAAAGGAGTGAATAAGAAGTTAAGGACTGATTCAAAAATTAGAAGTGAAAGTTAATAATCAATCTCAAAAGAGAGTGTTAGAAGGTAAGGACCGACTTCAAAGGAGTGAATCAAAAGTTAAGGATTGATTCAAAAATGAGAATTGAAAGTTAATGATCAATTTCAAAAGAGAGTGTCGAAAGGTAAGGACCGACCTCAAAAGGAGTGAATCAGAAGTTAAGGACTGATTCAAAAATGAGAATTGGTGGAGTTGAATCCAAATATATATGTCGTATGCAAAAGTTGACATTATTAAAGAAGATTTGTGAAATTTTGTGAGGTTTTATACATAACGTGAAACTCTGTGGGGTTGTTAAGAGAATTAGTGTAGATAAAGATAGTTGTGCTGTGCGAGCAAAGAGTAAGAGACCTCAAAATTGAGAGAATCAACTCAACATATTTATTTTCTTTTCTTGTTGTTTTTATCATGTTTAATTTTCAAAATTTGTTTTAAAAAATTTACTTTTAGTTGGTTGATTTTTCAAAAGAGATCTGTTTTGTTGTTTGTTCGTTGGTTATTTTATTTTTTATTTATATTTTTTTTATTGTCAAATTTTGTTGTTTTGCTCTTTGTTCATTGTAATTTTGAACCAACGTATGGTTCATGGCTTTTATCCATTGTATAATTGGGGCAACTGAACAAACAGATAAATTTCTGAAAGAAACTTCATTAATCTGCTCCAATAAATGTTACAGATCAAATGTAGGCCAATGCCTCAAAAAGTACAATATGCTAATGTACAATATGCTAACCGCATCAAAGTACATCCAAAATATCTCATAGGAAGTACATATCATAGGCTAAGTATCTCTGATATATATCATATTTGTTGTATTATAGTAAAGTGGAAAAGAATCCCTTGACTATCTGTTCCTGTTGTGAAGAGCTCCTAATCAAGTAGACTTTCTAAGCCATGCTCTAGGACAAAGTTCCCTTTGCATGTACTTAGAGGTACAACCCTCACATAGCTCATATGGTAGCAGCTCCTCCAGTTCTGAATCTGGCTGAAATCAGTATCGTATTTTGCTGTCGTCCATCAATCAAAAGTTCACAGACACCCTACGGTGTCGTACTCCTGGAATACAGTGCTTGACAACGTCTATACCATTGCCTTTGAGAACAAGTACTGAGCCAACTGGTAAGGGAATCAGATCCTCTGAACTCACTAAATCCAATGATGTCAATTTCTTTCCCAAATAATATGCTGCTTTTACTCATGAATGAGACCGTGTAGAAAGGTCTCACGAAGTCATGGTGGCCTATATGTGGAGGGATGCAATCACCCTCATCGTAGATGTTGATAATGCAACTATTAGAAATGCAATTAGTGGACAATATACTCCACTTGACCATTATTTTAATCATCTACTTTATCATTGGCGGTAGGGGGTCCACCTGGTCATGTCCGAGAATCTCAGGCGGATTCCCTTGTCTATCATTTATAAAGTTGTAGTAGTACCCACACTGTATAGTAATTCTCCCTATTTCTCGCATCCATTTCCTCGGCTCAGAATAGGTCCTTTCCATGAGAGGGCCTATTCAACCTCTATCCTTAGGTCAAAAATGCAGTCAAGAACATTTTGTTCATCACTCTCTGAGAAGACCCTGGTGTATAATTCCAATCCTTCTAGTATGTTGATGAACCTCCCTTGTACCTCTTCGTAGAATTCAAAATTTCTTTTGTTTACTTTTCTTATTCTATAATATTCTACTGTGCTTATGATTGGCAGCTGTCGATGAAGTTCCCTTGTTCCAACGACAACAGGAACCCAAGGTGGTGCTGACTCTGGCTCTAACGGAATGAATGATTTTGCGTCTGACGGGACGTATGGCTCTTTACCCCTCGAAACATATGGCTCTGCATCCATTGGGACATATGGCTCTGCCTCTATCAGGTAACCAGCAGTCTAAGATCTATCATCTGTAGAGGCATACTCCTCTAAGGTACTATAGTGTTGTAGGTGCAAGACATTGCAGTCCGGGCTTTCCACGAATGCACCTGTAGCCAACGATCGTGCAGGTATTTCAGTGTTGCAAGTAGAGCAACCCATGCACTGAACATCTGAAGCTAGTGGTATTTCTGGCTCTGTAACAAACCTGGATTCATCATCTGAGGCAGGAAAACTTGAAGAAGTTTCTCGCATGCCTGGATCATAAATGTTCCCCTCGGGAATAGGGGTGAGTAATTTTTTTATCTCTTTTTGGCGTCTTTTCTCCTCTCGTAAGAAAGCCTTATGCTTTCAGCGACTAGAATTTTTATGTTGTGTTCTTCGTAGCAGAGCGTCTGACAATCTTTCATTATCAGCAGTGATCAGGCCCCAAGTTGGCGTTGCTATCATGGATGGTAGATGGCTGGGCCCCTCCATTGGTTCCTGGTGTTCCCTCACGTTCTTTTGGTGGTCAACCTTAGCAGTGAGGGCAGCCCTTCCTTTTCTCATCGACTGACGACATTCATTAAAGGCCCCTTGTAATCCATGCCGACTTGGTTAAATTCCATGTTGAAATCTATAGTGTCGCCCTGCGGTGCCATTTCTGCATTTAGTGCGAGATTCCAGCCATCTTTAAAGGTGAAAATCAGCCTCTGGCCTGACATTTCTCTGTAGACGATAAAAAAAATGTCAGAGGGCTGAAACTTAGCGTGAACAAGAACAAAACAAAGTATTTATTAAAGCAAATTTTAGTTTATTTTGGTGAAGAGATCGTTTATTTATGTGTAAATTTTGTTTAATTTAGTAGAATATTAAGTTCAAAGGTAGAATGGAGAGAATTTAAAGTGTAATTTGTTTCAAAATTTTTCTTTATAATAAGGTTAATTTTGTTAAGGTTAATTTTGTTAGAAAAAGTTTAGACCCGGTCATAGACTTTTGACCACATAGATAACCCCAAAACAGTCGAAATTTCAAAATTTCAAATCAAGAGATGGAAAGAAATATCAGGTTGCATAGTATGTCTTCAAGTATCATCCGTTGATTGGTAGCATGGGTCTTTCACCCCGAAAGTCTACTAACTGGTAGGCTCCTCCGGCTCCTCCTGCATAGACTTTTTCAACAAAAAATGGTCCCTCCCAAGTCAGCTCAAAATTTTCACCTATCCTGCGGCGTGCGAGAATAGGTCTTTTGAGCACGAGGACGAGGTCACCAACTTTGAATGTCGTTAGGCAGACTAATTTGTCATGAGCTAGTACCATCTTTGCCTAGTAAAGTTCCAAATGTTGTTGTGCTTCTAGCCATTGTTTTCCTTCAAGACTCTCTAGTTCCTTGAGCCTGAGCTTCGCACATTCTTCTATTGTGAGTTGGTTGGTGAATGCGACTATAATAGACGGCGTTTGAATTTCTAATGGTAGCACGACCTCGAACCCGTACATGAGCATGTAGGATGTACATTGAGTGGGAGTCCTGAACGTCGTTTGTTAGGCCCACAAAGATTCTAACAACTTGTTGTGCCAATCCTTTTTATTTTCTTTGAGTGTCTTCTTTAAAATATGTACCAGTGTCTTATTGAAAGTTTCAGCCAATCCATTTGCTCTGAGATAGTAAATTGTAGAGTATCTTCAATCTATTTCACGTCGTTTGACAAAATTGTTGACTTTAGTACTTTTGAAAGCTATCTCATTGTTAGAAATTATTCTTCGTGGTACTCCAAAATGGTAGACAATTTGACTTTTGAAGAACTGAAGAATGTACTATGTCGTAACCTCTTGTAGCGGCACTGCCTCTGCCCATTTGGAGAAATAATCCAAAGCGACAAGTATAAACCTATGTACTTTGGAGGATCGAGGGTCTATCTAACCTATTATGTCTGTGCCCCAACACTCGAATGGCCACAAGGCAACGGTTGGGGGTAGCAAGCACATTCAGAGGTTGGTGTATACCACCCCATGCACCTGGCACTGATGACATGTTCTGGCTATATCCATGCTGTTGGACATAATTCCTGACCAATAATATCTGATTCTTTTGACCTTCATTTTTATTTTTGGCCCTAACTGGTGAGCGCCACACAATCTGGCATGTACTTCTTTAACACAATTTTGTACCTCAGCTTTTCTTAGACACCTCAGCCACATCTGGTCGAATGATCTCCTATAGAGGACATTACCAACTAAGGCATATGACATAACCCTTTTCGTAATGTGATGTGCTTCAGACTTATCCTCTGGTAGCTTTCCAGTATGCAAATATTCTATTAATGGCTTGCGCCAATCTTTATTGATGTCTGCAACCGTAATTATCGTTTCTTCTTCTTTTATGAGCCTGTGTATGTTTTTGAGGTCGATCCGAGACAAAACTTGTCTTCCTTGTATTGTGACATCAATGGAATCCTCCGGGGGACATGCCAATTCTTTTGCGATTTTTACTAGAGCGTTAGCATCGACATTATCTCTCCTAAGAATCTGGTAGAAAGTTACACTGGGGATCTGTTCCAGCAGCTTCATCGTGTACTAACGGTATTCTGTTAATCTTGGTTTCAGAATCCTGTAATGTCCGGCGACTTGCTGGATGCGAGTTGTGAATCGCCATAGATGGTAATGTTTGTTATATCCATTAAGATTTCCGATTCCAATCCATTGATTAAAGCTTCATATTCTACTTCATTTTTGGTACTTTGGTACATGGCTCCATGGCTCTGTCAGGTGGTATGAGAACCTCAACATACCCTTATCTGGTATGATAATGATTAAACTGATCCCTGCTTTGCCTAGTATGACTGTGCCTGATTCTTTGTCTTTCCCGGCTGATGAAACATCGTCGAAGTACATCTCCCAGCATTGCGCATGGGAGAATTCCATTTGTAGTATTTTCTCGTCCGGTAACTCATCGTTGAGAGAGGACCCAGCTGACAGTGGGTGTGCAGCGAGAAATTCTACTAGAATCTGTTCCTTGATAGCATGGAGGGGTACAAAAGTTATATCAAATTGTAATAAGATCATTGACCATCTTGCTAGACGTCCGGAGAGTGTTGGCCAGCTCACTAATTATTGCAACGGGTTAACTTTTGAGATTAGGGTAATCTTATGGGAGAGCATGTAATATCTAAGTTTTTGGAGGGTGAAAGTTAACTCCAGACAATGCTTCTCAATAGGTGGATACCTTAATTCCGACGGTATTAGATGACAACTCAAGTAGTAGAGTGAATTTTCTTTACCCTCGTCATTGACTTGCGCTAAGAGGGCTCCGAGAGAGTCATCTAAGGCTGCTGTATAAAGTATCAAAAGTTTCTCTGGGATAGGGGCTGCCAAAACATGAGGTGTCATTAAAGAATGTTTAATGTCCTCAAAGGCCCGCTGACATTTCTCTTCCCAAATGAATTTGGCATCCTTTTTAATTAATGTTGAGAAGGGCTGACACCTACCTGAGAGATTAGAAATAAAGCGTCTCAGATATGCCAACTTCTCCTAGAAGGAACATAGTTGTTTCAAGGTTTTAGGAAGAGGCATTTCCAAGATATCTTTAATCTTATCTGGGTCGATCTCGATTCCCCAATGACAGA
>NW_018252717.1:6724-17352 GCF_001263595.1 Phalaenopsis equestris
CCAAAGGCGCACTTTAAGGGATTCATTTTAAGGTCATATCGTCATAATCGTTCGAACACGATCCTCAAATCATACAAATGGTCTATTTTTTCTTTACTCTTGATGATCAAATCATCCACGTAGCATTTCACTTGATTGTGAATGAGATCATAAAAAATCTTGGTCATTGCACGTTGGTATGTTGCTCCAGCATTCATTAGGCCGAACGAGATCACTTTGTAGCAAAAAATTCTAATCGGTGTTCTGAAGGTTGTAAGTGTTGCATCCTCTGGAGCCATCTTGATTTAGTTGAATCTCGACGATCCGTCCATGAAGGAGAAGATTTCATGTGTTGAAGCGATATCCACTCTCATCTCTCCTCTATCATCTCTGTTATCAGTAGTGGAAACTCGTCTTTTAAACATGCCTTGTTCAAATCTTTGAAGTTGATGCAAACACAGATTTGTCCATTTTTCTTCTTAAAAGGTACAATGTTAGCCAACCATGTGGGGTATTGCTCTTCTTTTACAAAATTAACGTCTATTAATTTTTTTACCTCGGCGATGACTTGCTGCTCTATTTTGAGGCGCATTCTTCTTGGAGCTTGTTTTACTGGGGTTATATTCTCATTCACCCCGAGTTTATAAACTGCAACCTCTGCTGGCAGTCCTGACATTTCATCGTAGCTCCATGCAAAGCAATCTTTGAATTCTGTTAACAATTTGATCAATTTCAAAGATTCTTCATCGAAAGATTCTTCATATTTCAAAGATTCTTCATCGTCGAGTAGAGAACTTATAAAAGTAGGTCGGAGTTGCTCTTGAGTCCCGAGGTTGATTTCTTTCAAGTCATGAACAGTTGACTTGATTTCTTCTTCAAATTCTGGCAGAGTGTCTTCTATTAGTATATCAGTAGAGTCATCCTCTATATCAAGGTAATCCCCTTCCGATTCATTAGTAACAACCATGCAAAATTCTAAATCATCAACTGGTACAACTGTACTAAATCTGAGACCCTATTTTGAGTTGGGAGTTCGAATTTTAATATTCCATAACTTTTCAAAAAGCTGTAGTTTATCTTTTGGCATTTGTTTTGGTAAATGTCCCTATTGAATTAACTTTTGTGCATAAGGAGAAAAGTAACCAAAAGGTAATTCCATTAATTCATTAGGATCTTCATCCAAGTTTACATGATTTTCAAGATCAGTAGAGATAGAAGCATGGTAAAATTTGATCAACTTTGAACCAACACTACAGACCTCCTTAACCTTTAAACTCTTGACCTTTTGAGGGAGGATCGGAGTGTGGGTCATAGCATTCGCATAATAATTTATCCGATCATACATTATCTCATATTCACTTTTCTCGGCATCTTCTAAGGATATATCGTATTGAGTTTTCTTCTGTTTTGTCATCATTATTTCATTGTGGGAACTATCCTCATCACCAATGTTGATGGATGGCCTGGACCATTCAACGAATAAGTTGGTTCTTCCATGTCCACGTCCCCGGCCTCGACCTCGGGCGCGTGAACTAAAAGAACCTCCACCAATTTGTTGCAAAAGAGTGGTGGAAGATAACTGAAGTGGAATGGCCCTGAAATTGTACAACTTCTGAAACTTTACTTTTGTTTGTCATAATTTCATGAGAGAAGACAGTTTTCTTTGGAGGCATGTAGTAGGCAACATCTTCATGAATACCAACTTCATGAACCGAAAACACTTGTAAATCTCCTTTGATGCAGTGTTCTTATCCTTTCTTGTAGTACTTGATGCACTGGTGTAGAGAAGATGGAACCATGTTGTGTTCATGAATCCATGGTCGACCCAGTAGAGCGTTCAAAGAGGTCTCGGCGTCGATGATATGAAACTTGGTGGTTTTTGCTTGTTCTCCAACCTTCATAAACAGTGTAATCGATCCAAGTGATCTCTTTCCCTTTTGGTTGAATCCACATCATCTTATCGGGGATGATTTCTTGAAATTTGATGTCCAAATAAGCCAATCTCCGTAGACTCATCAAATTGAGAGATGCTCCAGAATCTACTAAAACTCTGGACAACACAAATCTGCCCATATTAACAAAGATGTAGAGTGGTTGGTTGTGGTCGGCGGTACCAAGCGACAATTCTTCATCTGTGAAGGTTACCCCAGACTGTTCTTTCAACTAACAAACTTCATCTGAGGATGTGCTGGCCAACCAACTGAGCTGGCCAACTGAGTTAAGCAAATCTCTAAGTCAAGAAAGGCTGTAACCAGAGCTTCTCTCATCTCCTTTGACAGGATTAGAGCATCGTAGATGCTTAATCAGGCCGGCAACTTCTTAAGATTTAAGATGAGCTAGCACGCTAGCACGTTGTAATCCACTTTATGTGGTCCTCCAATTTTTACTTGGTTCTGTGGTTTTTCTACTGGTGGAGGGGGAGGTAGTTCTTCTCGAGTTACCATTTATTTTCCATTATCTATCGAAGCTGTTCTCAGAGGTAACACTCTCCCCCTTCTTAAGTTTACTTTTGTAATTTCTTCTTCTTGTGACATCATTGTTGAATTTTTTGGTGTTTCTTATTTGTCGGAAAGATCTAAGTTGATGGCAAGAGGAGCACTGTGGTGCTTGAGGATTGGTTCCTCACTCCTGGTGTTGTCGTGGCTAGTATCATTGATGTCTTCTTCTGTTTTGACAATGAGTTCGTCGGACTCAAGTACGATTTGAGGATCATTGTGGGAATCGAGTCGAGGTTAGATTAGTCATTATCGATAATGTCATCACTAGAAACAGTTAAAATGTAACCAAAATCACGATCATTATATTCATAAGACCCCGGAGGGGCAAAAAAATTATCATACAAAGTCAAGGGTTCGAGGATTTTCTTTCCCAAATTCGACATAACGAATCTAGTAGAGGCAGCCCCTATCCTATCCCCCATGCTATCATTCTTTGTAGTAGTGTTATTCTTCTTCTTTGTCTTTGACGATGATGAATCTCGTAGTGAAATCTTCTCCTCGGGTTTGGCAGGCTGAAGATTCTGAACGGAGGCTTGTTTTGATGCGTTCTGGATTTGATTCAATATTTTCCTGGATGATTTGCTCCAAAGTTCATTCCATTCGCCTTTTCTGGTATATGTGGAAGATTCTTTCGATGAATCCTGTATTTTGTTTAGGACCCCCTTGAGCTTATCTCAAGTCATACTCCATCCATTTTCTCTAGTATACAGATCAACCGGAGAGATTGGCTCAGTCGAAATCATATTTATGGAACCTTTTTCAGATTTTTTAAGATATTCTTTTGGGATAGTTATATTCCCTTCTTTAAGGTTCTTCTCAATTCAATCCTTAAAAATGAAACATTCTTCTATAGTGTGCCCAAGCAACCTGTGGTATGGGCATAATTTGGTTGATCTTTCTTATCAACCTCTTCAGGTTTCTTTAGATCTTATAGTCTGAAATCAGTCTTCTTCATCAGACTTCTGAACATTTTGGATATGACTTCATCTTTGAAAGAATACACCATTTTTTTTTCATTCTGCCAGAGATATTCTCTTATTCCCTATTCGAGGTGATCCTTCTTGAGGCGGTCGCTGGTTGGACTGGCTACTTTGTTTTTTAGCATGCTGTGATGAAGATTGGCAAGGATTTTTGGGATATATTTTCATTGGTTGCTTTTCTTTGTCGAAAGTCACTACTGTTCCAGACTTCTTTTCAAATACTCTGGTTGCCTTGGATTTCTCGTGCGAATCGAATCCATATGTTTGATTTTGATTTTATCTTGAAGACTGCTAGCCTTGCTGAGTAGCTTCTCAAAGGATTTGATAGTGAGTCCCTTGAGCATAAAAGCTACTGGGCCATGAATGTTTTTGAGTAAAATCTCAATTGTGTGGTGTTCCTGTAGCTGAGGTTCATACTTCATGCTAAGGTTTCTCCACCTCAAAATGTAATCCACCGAAGTCTCATTGGAATTTTTCTTTTCCATCATGAGTTCTCCTATAGAGACATGGTGTTGCGCTCTCGAAAATCCTTTCACAAATAATTGTTCCGCTCGGCAAATGACTTAACTAATCCGTTGGGTAAATCAACATACCAATCGAAAGCAATCCCTGACAAGCTGCTGACAAACTGTTGGAAGAATAAAGCTTCATTACTCCTTGTGTTGCCACAACTGGCTCGGAAGTGTGTTTTATTTTGTTTGGGATTTCCAGTCCCATCAAATATCTTAAATTTTGGGGCCACAAAACCATGGGAAAGGGCACGACATCAAATTCTTCTGGGTAAGGTCAACTCTTCAAAATCAATGCATCGCCCTTAGATTGTGTTAAGGCCTCCCAAACTTGCTCGACCATTTGCTTAAATTCTTTCTCTTTTATGACGCTCGATAGAGAATCCTTCTGTCGTTGTTCATCTTTATTTGCTTAAGTAACTTCTTTTCTTTCATCCATGATATGTATGATTTCTAGTTGGTTGATCTCCGGAGAGGCTAGTGTGGTGCTTGTGATTTCCCTTGAATGGTGGCCATGACGGTCATGGCAGCGGCCATCTCTTCTATCCTTTTCTCCAGTTTGTTGAGTTCCTCATCCCTTAGGAGAATAGCCCTACGCAACTCATCTATGGCATTCTCTTCGACGAGAGGTTAAGCCTCGCACGCAGATGTAGCGTCTCTCGTTTCAATGACATGGACATCCATGAAATCTTCTTCATGGTAGTCATTATAGTCAAAAGTCAAAATCTTCATCATCATCAAAATCTTCATCATCATCATCGATGGAGGCTCCGTGCTCTAAAGCAACTCAAAAATATCGACTCTAAGCCTTTCACTTTTTCTTCAATCATTGATTCTTTGATTGTTCTAAGATCTAGAGGACCCTGTTGTACCTACTCCTCTTGCTCTTCCATTTCACTGGAAATTACTGTGACGATGTTAGATTCTTCGAACCTTGGCTTCATTCCATGATCTTGCCCTGCGAGCTTATTGGACTGTATTGATACTGTATTGATAGAAGGACCTTGGATATCCACACCTTCTTCTTTGACGGTGATGTCTCAGGATGGGGTGTCCTACCAGAAACATCGGGATGTCGAGGAGAAGTATGCTCCTAATGGTGCAGAACAGCTACGGTACCGGGTAATCTCTTCATCTTTTCCTTTGAAATTTTAGGAATGTCCTTGTGGTGCGTGATCGGTAAAATTCTCAGACCCAGTCTGGACTTAACTGGTCGACGACCTGTGGTCCTGGTAGTGGTGGAAACCATGGTGACAATAACGGTATCTACTCTGCTTCCCAAGCGGAACTAGATGAGAACACGAGCCAGAAAATCTTCAGTTAAACTTTGAGGTTGTTTGACAAACTTGATGTCATTCAAAATTTCTTTCTTCATACGAGGAGAATTGTATGCCCCACTAGTTTAAGTAATTTATTGACTGAGCAACCCTCTTTGGTGGCCAGCCTCTGAAAAACTGAGCTGACTCAGGTGATAGGAGCAGGTTTCTTTCTCTCCACACTTTGTTGATGAAGTGTCAGTAATGCAATGACGATTTTTTTAATACTCTTGTATCCATCGGTATACATTAAAGGATGGAATCTACTTCCTCGCAAAAGTGGATATACTTCTAGTATTCTAACTCGTCTTGATGAGGCTTCTCCTCAACAGGTATTTCCTCATGAATTTGGGCTTTAGTGACCCTTTGAACTCTTCTGTTGCAATGTCTCTTCTACGTTTGGGTTAGCAGTGTAGTCTTTGAGGTCAATTTGATTTCAAATACTGGTTGCGGGATAGCCAATCCCTCAATCGGATCTTCAATGATCATTACTTATTTCCTCTTAGTAGCAGCGGGTACAACAGGCTTGGTAGGTTCCATAGTGGCAACAGTAGTGTTGGCCTTCTTATAAGAAGGGAAGTCCTGAAGATAGTTCAGGTTGAATTCAGCAGACGACTCCTGAATTTTTTGATTGGTGACTTTCATCACGACGAATGGGGCCATCCTGAGGATAACCTCGAGGTTTTCAAATCCAGCTCGAAACTTAATGGTAGGAGCAACATTGCGGGCTTCATGCTTCATCGATAGGTTGCAAGAAAAAGTCAGTGTTGGGTAGGCCATTGCAGCACTTTAAAATAAAAAGTTCTTAGGTTAGCTATATGGCTAAAACTTTGTAATCTTAGTGCAAGCACTAAAAATTAACCGAGGTTGATCTGTAGATAGACCGACTAAGTTTTAGTTTCTGGGAATTTTAAAGTTTTTAGTAAAAATGTAATTTAAAAGTAGAAAAAATTAATTAGTTTTGAAGTGCACGCGACACAACACAATTTGATTTAATTTGCAAAATAGCAAATCAAACTTGGAAGGGAGATGTAAAGTGTTTAGGACCCAGTGCGGGCAGTGCGGGACCTATTTTTAACACACAATGACCAGGTGGAACTAGTCCACCAACAAAGCTATTGGGGTTCCGACCCCTCATGAAGAATAAAAGAGTCCTTAATGGTCTCCTGAACCCCTCTATTCAAAGGTGATTGAACAGACAGTCCTTAAGTCCAAAGAGTTGGCCGTACTTTATCAAGACAGAAATGGGCAAAGTATGTCAACGAAAGAAGGATAATTTGGTCCAAGAGGGACATGCACACATTACTGATGTGTGAAGATAATATTTCCTTATTTAAATGGAGACAAAATCTTGTCCTCAAGGGAGTCGCCAGAAGCTGTCAGCACTATTTTAGGTTGTGGAGTTGCCCGTAAGAAGTTGTCGGTCATTAGAATTGAAATCCTGTTGCCCGCTTCGGAAGGACATTTTAATTTATATATATATATATATATATAAGTTTTAGAAATAACAGGATGTTTGGTGGCTGGGTTTGGTGGTGCTCTGCTAGAGTTTTGGAAGGGTGAAGAGTTGTGGCTGGGGGCTACTGTGGTTCTCTGAGGTGGTGTTTTGTGTTGGTTACCTATCTGTTGTCTCCTTTGGTGGAGGTGGAGGGCTTCCTGTGGCTATTTCTTGTTTTACTGTTCCATTGAGATTTTCTCTGCTCCTCCCTTGTTGTGGCTCCCCACTAGGACAGGTGGACTGGCTTTTGTCTACCTAGGTTGTCTGGTGGTTGGCTTCCCTTTTTTGGTCTTTGTGTTTGTTTTGTCTTTGCTATTAGGTGGAATTCTTGCTGTCCCATTTAGTGCTTGTGACTGTTGTGTAGAACTTTACTATTCCATTGAGGGTTTTCTCTATGGATCTAGGTCCCCTGTCTTTTGTTTTGTACTGTAGATGTCTTAATGGAGTTTAGCCCCATTAATGTGGAAGTTAATGCACAGTGGACCCAAGCCACTTATGCTGGTGTTGTTGGTAGAGGGCAAGATTTGCCCAAAAACTTTGACCATCTGGTTTTCCCCTAAGTTTTGCTTGATGCTGTAGTTGGCAAGACTTCCTGCCCTTATATTTATCCTATTAGAATCAAAAAGGGTGATTCTGCTGTACTTTTTACCCCTGGGGAGATGCAAACTCTGAATGAATCAATTAAGTTCATTTTGATAGTGCAAGTTTCAATTTTGCCATCCAAAAATGGATTTTGTTAGAAAATTTTTTGAGGAACTCCAACTCAATGGTGCTTGGAAGCTGGGCTTAATGGATGGAAGACACCTTTTAATCAAGATGTCTAATGAGGAGGATTATGCTAAAGTTTTTGCTAAACATACTCTCCTAACTGCTGGAACCCACATGAAATTACTAAAATGGACACCTAAATTTGATCCAAGTAAAGAACCCCCAATTGTTCCAATTTGGTTTAAATTTCCTAACCTCCCTATTCAATATTACCATCAAAATGTTTTGTTTAATATTGGAAGGGTGCTTGGCTGCCCTTTAAAAGTTGATGCCCCAACTTACAATCTGGCTAGACCAGTTGGTGCTAGAGTGCTGGTGGAAGGAGATATCACATTGCCTGAAATAAAGAGGGTTTGGATTGGAACATCTGAGGAAGGGTTTTGGAAAAGCATTTTTATTTTGCAAAAACCTTTATTTTGCCCTCACTGCAGGATGTTTGGACACAATGTGGATGAATGTTATAGGCTGCATCCACCAAATAGAAAAACAACTCTTAAAAACATGCCTACTCAGGGAGTTTCTGCTGTAACCCTTGGACAGGATATCAGAAAGACTAATGAACAAGCAACAGTCATTGGTGAAACTGATATGTCAATCTGTCCTAATCTTCCAAGTATTATTGAAGAGGTCAATGAAACAAATACTCCCTCCTCCAAGATTGTTCTGGAACAGGAGGTAGTGGAGGGAAAAAAAGGAGACTGTTCTAGAAGCAACATAGACATCACTCCCCATAAAATCCAAAACTCTACTGTGGAATTAATAGCTGAGGTTCTTACTGAAGAATGGAAAATTCAAAGGAAGAACAGGAAAAGGAAGGGGCAGATGGAATTGAAGCTGTTGCAGGATGCTCCCTCCTTGGAAGGAAATATTTAGCTGCTAGATTTGATACAGAGAACCAGAAGGAAAGGGAGATCTCTTTCCCAATGTTTAAGTTTTTATGTTGGAAGGGGTGTTGCACACCCAACTCTCACACAAGGCTAGCTCACATTGTGAAAACTCATCAAATATGGTGTTTTTCTCTTTTGGAACCCATGGTTTCTAAGAATTATTCTAATATTCTTAGAAAATTCCCCAAATTTTTTTACTATGCTAATTATAATAACAAGATTTCACTATTTGCTAGACCTGAATTATAGTGGAAAGTTATTCTGAACAACCCCCAATATCTTCATATTATATTTATTGTTGGTGCTCAGGTGGGTTATGCATCCTTTGTTTATGCCAGCAGTCTCCCTAGGAATCAAGGGTTGCTGTGGAAGGAACCTTCCCATATCAGCCAGTCCATTAACTCCTTTTGGATTGTTGGGGGGGGGGATTTTAATTGTTTTATTTCTCCTGAGGAAAAAAAGGAGGCAGGCCTCCTTCTCAAACTTCTATGCTGAAGTTTAATGAATTCCTTATAGATGCTCAGTTATTTGATTTGGGTTTTCAAGGTCCTAAATTCACTTGGAGAAGAAACCGATGAATCACCTGCATATCTAAATATTCTAAGCATGAAGTTATTCCAACAAATATATGAACAGGACTTCCCTTACACTGTCATCACTCACCTAGCCATGGCTGGGTCTGACCATAGACCCATCCTTTGCTCTATTCATAATGCTGTGAAGCATGGGGGTTCACCTTCTAGATTCCAAAACATGTGGACTCTTCATACTAATTTCATCAATGAAGTAACTAATGCTTGGACCATCAATGAAGACTGTGGACCTTGGAGAAACCTAAAGAAATTACAAAAGAAGGTGGCCATCCACTTAAAGAATTGGAATTGGAACACTTTTGGTGATGTTAATGAGAATTTAAAAACTGCTCAAAAACAGGTGCTTAGCATTGAAGAAGACTTCTAGAAGGGCTTAAAAACTGAGAGAGAGATTCATAAAGCTAATGAGGAACTACTTGCTCATATCACTTACAATGAAGCCTTCTTGAAGAAGAAAGCTGCAATTACCAAGTTCACTGAGGGGGACAGAAACTCCAGCTTCTTTCATGCTTGCATAAATTTCTGGAGAAAATGTAATATGATTCTGGAGATTAAGAACTCTGAGGGTATAAAGTTAACTAAGGCTGAAGACATTGCCCTTAATGCTGTCAATTTTTTTCAACAACTTTTTAACTCCCATCCCACCACTAGAACTTTTGTAGATGCCAATTTATTTGCCAATGGGACTGAATATGTCAGTAGGCTGACCTTTGAACAAATCCCCTTTGAAGAAGAGATTAGAGCTGCTCTTGATTCTATAGATGATGACAAAATTGCTGTCCCTGATGACCTGTCCCTGATTGCTGTCCCTGATGACTACACTGCAAAGTTCTACAAAAGCTTCTGGACTGTGGTTAAGAATGAAGTTATATCTGTTATTCAGGAATTTTTTAGAGGAAACAATCCACCCAGGTACTTTACCTCCTCAACTATTACTTTGATTCCAAAAACCAGGTCAGAAAAAATTGGGGAGATTTCAGGTCCATTAGCTTAACTAATGTTATTACCAAGGTAATAAGTAAAATTCTGGTCTTCAGAATTCAGCCACATCTTCATCAACTTGTTTGTGCTAACCAAACTGCCTTTATCAAAGGGAGATCCATTTCTGATAACATTTTGCTTGCCCAAGATATGCTGCTTGACTTGGACAGGAAATGTAGAGGGGGCAATGTTATCTATAAATTAGATATTATGAAGGCTTATGACACTATCAACTGGAATTTCATCCTTGAAACCCTTGCTGCTAGGGGCTTTGTTAAAGGCTTCATTATGCTGATCAAAAGATGTCTTCTTTGTAACAACCATTCTATGCTTATTAATGGTTCTTATCATTGCTTCTTTTCTGCTTCCAGAGGGATTAAACTAGGTGACCCCCTGTCCCCTATAATTTTCATTTTGGCTATGGATTATTTCTCTAGATTGCTGAATCAATTGTTCTCAAGCTCCCCCATTTGGCCTATCAGCACAAATCTAATGTCTGTATCAGGCATCTGGCTTATGCTGATGATGTGATTATTTTTTCTAAGGCCACTAAGAGTGCTACCAAAATGCTGTATAAGGCCCTCAACCATTTCCAGATCACCTCAGGTATGGAGTTAAA
>NW_018252717.1:17553-17757 GCF_001263595.1 Phalaenopsis equestris
GGGAGGATCATTCTACTAAAAAGTATTCTGACTGCCCTCCCCTCTTATGCCGTACAAATGTTTTCTATGAAGAAAGGTACTTAGAAGCTGCTGGGGAGAATGCTTAACAAATTTTTATGGGCTGGTCAAAAGAAACAAGTTCACTGGCTCCATTGGCAAAAGCTATGCAAACCTTACTGTGCTGGAGGGTTGGGATTTAAAGCG
>NW_018252717.1:17784-19803 GCF_001263595.1 Phalaenopsis equestris
TTCATTAACTTATGCAAACTTTGGATTAAATTTAGAGCCCTAGATAGCCTTTGGGCCTTTTTTTATGAAGGGGAAATATTGTAGATCTGCTCACCCTGGCCTAGTTAACAAAAAGCTGGGCGACTCTAGACTTTAGGCCAAACTGTTAGAGGTTAGAGAGCAAGCTGAGGAGACCTTCATCTGGGAGCTAAGGGAAGGTAAAATTAATTTCTGGCTTGACAGGTGGACTTGGAATGGTAAAAAAATCCAAGGCTCTATCTCAAACCCCAATACACATGATATGGTTAAAGATTACTGGAATGGGAATCAGTGGAATTACACTCTTCTCTCTAATATTCTCATCAGTGAGCAGCTGCGTTTGGTCCAGCAAACACCTATTTATCTGAATCAAAGAGATAAGATTGTTATTAAAAAAGACAATTCTCAGAAAGTTGCTTCTTTTGTCTATCAAATCCTCTTTCATTGGCCTCATGTTCACTGGGACACTAATATTTGGGGGAAACATCTAACCACTTCTATGTCTTTCTTCAGCTGGAGATTATGGCTTTCTATGCTCCGAACTGATGATATATTGAAAATGAAAGGACTGAGGGGACCTTTTGTCTGTCTTCTGTGCCTTGTGGAGGAGGAGACCTTGGATCACCTCTTCTTTAATTGTAACTTCTCTCAAAAAGTTTGGACTGATTTATTGCTCAAGATCAAAATTGATACAATGAATCTCAGCTGGATCAACTTCTTCAACTGCTAGGATGAGTGGAACCAGATCAATTTACAGGTTATTCTTTGTATAGTGGCTTGGTTTTTATTTATATAGATGTGTAGAAATAGTGTCAAATATGAAGTTTCTACACCTCTTGCTAAAGCTGTGACTACACATTGCTACCTACAGAAAATCATCAAATATCTCAAGTTCCCTAATATCTTCAGGAATTGGGTTCCTCAAGCTGCTATTCAGAATAATTTCAGTTTCTCATTGATTGAATGGGCTCCTCCTCTTGTTGGCTGGATGAAAACTAATACTGATGGAAGTTTTTTAAAAGGATTTGCTGGCTGCGGTGGTGTTTTCAGAAACTCTCTTGGACACCATGTTCTCCATTTCTCCTCACCAACTTGGGCTTTAGATGCTGCAGAAATTGAAATGATAGCTATTTATTGGTCTCTTAAAATAGTTGTCCAATGTAATATTGGATCATTAATCATTGAAACTGCCTCCAATGTTTTCATAAAGTTTTTGAAGCATGAGGAGGACCCCCCATGGCACAATGGAAGATGGATAAGGAAAATTCAAATGAATTTTGGCAGCTACACAGTTAACTTTCAGCATATCAACAGGAAAGGCAATGGGCCAGCTCATCATTTGGCTACTTTTGGTAGATGTTCTAAACAAGTTATTGTGGCAAATTTCCCTTCTCCTGAATTAGCTTATCTACTGCATGGGGATAAATTATGCATACCTCAAGTTCGCACCTTCTGAGGAGGGATTTTTTGTGGTCACACTTTTCAAATTGCTTCTGACCTTGGTGGCTGTTTCGATTTTTTGTGGTCACACTTGTCAAATTGCTTCTGACCTTCTCTTGTGTGTTTTCCCTTATGTTTTTGGGAACCTTTATGCTTCCTTTTTGATTTTTCTTTGAAGCCTAGTGGGCTCACTGTTGTTTTCTGTTGCTGATGGACTGATGATTCCTATATTGATTCATCAAGCCCATCTTGCTATCCTTGATATTGTAACCTTCCCTTTACTTCAACATTTAGGGAGACACTAGTTTCTCCTTGATGAATATATAAAACCTCATGAATGATAATAATATCGATAGAAGCCACATAGATAAACATTTGTTTTCTGAAAACAAACAGTACACTGCCAATTTAAATCTGACATAAATACCTGAGGAGGAGGAGATTCAAAGAACCTTGATGTCTATTAACAGCAGTAAATTAGCTGGTCCTGATGGATTTACTGCAGACTTCTACAAGAAAGCTTGGGGGGAAATCAAGGTGGAGACCATACAAGCCATTCAG
>NW_018252717.1:19850-20099 GCF_001263595.1 Phalaenopsis equestris
TTCAATGCTTCTTCCATTGTTTTCATTCCAAAGAATTCTATTAAAAACTGCTGGAAATATTTCAGAACTATAAGCCTTACCAATGTGATCAAATTTTGGTGAACAAAAATTTTGGTGAACATACTCCAACTAGTTCTACCCCAACTTATCGGCATAAATCAAGCAGCTTTTGTGAAAGGGAAAAGTTTAGGAGACCAAATTTTACTAGCCCAAGAACTCTTACAAGATTTGGAGAGACCTTGCAGAGGA
>NW_018252717.1:20437-21664 GCF_001263595.1 Phalaenopsis equestris
TTGGTGACATCTCATATTCACAAGGGCTACCAAGGGTGCAACTAGATACCTTAATGAGTGTCTGAACAAGTTTCAACAAGTCTCTGGGCTGAAAGTTAATAAAGAAAAATGCCATTTTCTAACAAGCAAGAGAGTTCCTACTCCAATCAGGCAGTGGATATCAAATTTCACTGGTTTCTCTACCATGAGCATCCCTTTTAATTATTTGGGCACCCAATTAGTCGGAGGTAGAATCAAACAGACACAATTTGATGAGGTTATAGACAAAATCAATTCCACCCTTCAGGGGTGGACTAACTCCTTCTTATCTAATGGGGGTAGGATTACCCTTCTAAAGAACATCCTCACATCTATCCCCCTATATACCCTCCAAGTGGCTAACATGAAAAGAATCACCACTTTGATGCTAGAGAGAATCTTTAACAAATTACTTTGGGCTGGGATCAAGAAGCAAATGATTTGGGCTAGCTGGCAAAGAGTGGCTAAACCTTATGAAGCTGGAGGCTTGGGCTTTAAAGGTCTACACCACATGTAGCAAACTATCATGTGTAAATTATGGTTCAGATTCAGGCAAAATGAAAGCCTGTGGGCTAACTTTATGATGGCCAAATACTGCAAAAATGTCCACCCTGGAGAAGTTACCAAGAAGGTTGGTGACTCCGAGATTTGGACTCATATGCTTAAGGGGAGAGAGGAGATTGACAAATACCTAATCTGGGAGCTGGGAAAGGGAGAGATCAATTTTTGGAAGGATAATTGGTGCCCTGTTAATCAATTAGAGCCCTTACAGAATGGAAAGGATGAAGAGCTACTGGTTAAGGACTGTTGGAATGACAATGAGTGGTCTGAGGAGGCTTTGAACAAAGTCCTACAAGATTCTACTACTAGAAATATCTCAAAAATTCAGTTTGATAGAAACAGAAAGGACCAAATTTAGCTCATCAAAAGAACTAGATCCAGTATTTCGAAGGACATATACAATAACTTATTCAAATGGGAAGATTACAGGTGGAATATCAGCAAATGCCAAAAATTCTTAACCCCTTCCATGTTGTTCTTTTTCTGGAGAGTTCTAAATGATCTAATCCCAACAGATGACATATTGAAGCTGAAAGGATTAAAAGGCCCCTCAAGATGCCACTTATGCAATAACAATCAAGAATCAAGTGATCACCTTTTTTTCAGATGTAATTTTGCTAGGGAGGTTTGGAATGACCTGATCTCTAA
>NW_018252717.1:22203-37469 GCF_001263595.1 Phalaenopsis equestris
GGATCTCTAGAATTAAGAAGACCATCAATGAGAGCAGTTTCCAAATAAAGTTCAATTATAGGGACACCAACAGGCCAGCAAATTTCTTGGCTTCGGAAGGCTCAAATCTGAGCAATGTTGTGGTCTCAACTACTCTACCTCTCCCTTTACAAATCTTAACACAAGGAGACAACCTTCAAATTCCCTAGATCAGACTTCAGAACTGAAATCCTGGGCAACTTTCTTACTGACCAAGCTGGCAATCCACCTACCACTCCTTGTCTGGCTGAATGGATTTGTTGTTTTGTATATGTCTTGCATATATATATATATATCTGTCTACCACACACACACACACACACACATACACATGGGGTGGTCTTGCACCAACCTCCAAATGTGCTACACCCAATCGTTGCCTCGTGGCCATTTGAGTGTTTGAGCACAAACATAATATGTCTGATAGACCCTCCATCCTTTAAAGGACACAAATTTATACTCTTTGCTACATATTACTTTTCCAAATCGGCAGAAACAGTGTTGTTACGAGAGTGTCGGCACTATTTTAGTTAAAGAGTTGCCTGTTGGAAGTTGTCGGTCATCGAAATTGAAATCTCGTTGCCCACTTTGGAAGTACATTTAATTTACACATATATATAAGTTATAGAAAAATATGAAATCAAACTGACCCCATATTCTTTATAGTTTAATGAAAGAGCATTGTACCTCAAACCCTATACCTATCCCGAAGGATAAATACAAGACTTGAGGATGAGGCTCGATCAAATAAACTGAGAAATATATGACGTTCGTTTAGTCTGCAAAACCATTTTATTTGCCAACAATTTCCCCTATTTAATATGAAGAATTAAATAGGGTTTATATTAAGCTGGGTTCGGAAAAGCTTCCTATACGGGCAAACCCCTATAGTTAATTACATCTTAAATGAACAAAGTCACCTAAGAAAACTCTCGATAAAAATCAGGAAATATTATCTTTAAGGATTTCAAAAGGATAGGATTTTTCAATGATATCGGAAAAAGAGGTGTGAAATGGGATTGATTAAAATTTGGAACATTTATTATAGAATCAAAAGGAGAAAGAACTAGGGGATGTCACAGATCTAGGGGAGTACCTCGGTGAGTTCCCGGTCTAACCTGTGGTTGGACTTTAGTTTTGAAGAGAAATATTTAGGTGTTTCATCCTGCCAATTTTATTAATTTAGGACTTACAATCATGTGAAAGAATCACACAAATAGCCTAGAAGATGTGAGGATTTAGATCATGAAGAACGATAACCTCAGAATCCTAAGATGAGTTTAGGGCTTATATTATATAACATGGTTGTACAAAGACCTAAAGATAAGGTGAGGATTTATGTTGCATAAGAAGAAAACCTCAAAATACTATGGCTTGGTTGTTTAATTCTAAGGAAGGAAATGTTTAGTTAGGGAAGAGAGGTTTTGCTGTTGAAGATGGTCGTGCTGCCCCCCATGCTAGCTCCAAGCTCCTTGCTGTGACGAGTTTAAGTTTTCTAGGGTGTCCAATTATGATGTCAAATCAGGTGGCCCTATGATTGTAGTTCTTTAAATTTTATGAGGGATGTTAAAGTTGATTAGAACGACGCCGGTTAGGATCCTACGGTTCCCTCGATCCGACACCACTATTTTCTATTGGATTCACTTAGTCCAAATGAATTTACTGAACTCAACTTAATGAGTTCCATAATTTCATTTAGACCGTGGGAAGCCTCGTTAGCAATCGTAGGTTATCTCCTCCGAGGGATTCCCGATCATTAGATAGAGGCGTCTAATTTAGTTATAGTTGTTGTTTTGTGTGATGTTTGTGATTAAATTTTGAGTTGTCTTATATTTTGAATGTTGTGGAGGTGATTTTTATTTTGATTGATTTTAGGTTTGGTTTTGGTCTTGGTTTTGTGGCTATCCTGATACTTTTAGTTTTCATGCAGGGTGACATCGTTGTTTAGCATGCAAGTTTGTGTTTAGTTTATGCATGCTGGTAAGTAAGCACAGTGTGGAAAGCTTAAGAAAAGACAATGCTGTAAATTATAAAAGTGTACCTAGCAAGTCTTCTCGTTCCACGACATGAAACTCAAAATGCATGTTAGAGCATTTTATGTAAAGCGGAAAAGTAAGGTTTTGGTGACCTACTTTAACTTAGGTCATATCTTGGTGGGTCCCTATTAGTTTGATTAAGGATGATTTTTGTTAAGCGAAATATATTAAGTTTAGTAGACCTCTGAGGCATCCAACAAGTCTAGAGGAAAACGCAGGTCCATGATTCCCTCTCACTACCTGGTGAAAAGTCTCGAGCTCATTTAAACTTATTATGAAGCTTAATAAGCCATCCTGTAAATACCATTAATGCTTACTGAATATTGATGTTTCAATTATCCCTAAGAGTAGGATAATTACCACTTATAATTAAATTTGAGAATTTTGTGGGTGAAGACCCTTAAAGGGGCAAGTTACTGTTATCAAGGCGCTTAGCCAAATTTTTAATTTGGGCTTGTAGTGTTTTAAAGGTGTTCAATTTTTAATTATGTTTACTTTTATAATCCTCATTATAATCCTCATTTACCTCATTTAATCATAATTGATTTAGCTTAGGTCACTACTAAGCCCTTTAGACCTTTGATAGATGTCTTAGTTATATTTTGAAAGAGATTGAATTTTTAGGTGATGATGATTCATTATCAAAATTTTAAAAAGTCATTTGAATCATATAGAGGTATTAAATTAGTGAGTTATCAACTTCCAAAGTCGTACCCCTAAGTCTAGGACATTTAATTAACTAGACTTCCAAATTTTAATAATTTAAGGAAATTGCAAATTTATCCTTTCAATTAAGAAAAGTGAGATTGGTTTCTACCAATCACTCCCTTATGTTTCAATCATCTAAATAAGTTAGTTAAAATCAGAGGTTACCCTTTTCCCTCTTTGAATTAAGCTTGAATGTTAATTAAGGCAAAATTTACAAAATTACACTTTTGCCCCTAAGGCTTTATCACTTCATAATTTATCAAATTTAATTTAAATGACTTGAAAATTTTTATTCTACCTCACTTGTGGGTCAGTTAAGACATCAGAGGGGAAAATGTAAATTTTTTCAATGTTTAATTTAATTTACATATTTATTTTAATGCAAAAATAAGATTTTTCAAGGAAAATTCCATAACTTGATCAAGGCAAAGCCAAATCTCTTAAAATTTTTACTGGAGGTAGAGTTAGACCAGAGAAGCATTGGGGCCGAATTTTATGATTTATTGAATCATATTTGAATTTTAAGAATTATTTTTAATTATGAAGTATTTATTAATTATAAAATTTTTGAAATGTAGAAAATTAAGTTTTATATTTTGTATTAAATCTCTCAGAGGCTAAGGAACCCAGTGAAATAAATTTCACATTTTTTTGATTTTTTTTTTAATTTTAATAATTATTTTGGTGAAAATGTATTTTTAGCCTTTAAAAATTATTTTGAGCTTTAAAATTCAATATATTCATTTAGAAAATTAGGAAAAATATTTTAATTATTCCTAAGTGCTTAGGAAACAATTTAGAACATTTCATGAATTTTATTATTTTTGTAATTTTTATCATTTTTTAATTATTTAAATATTTAAAATACGCTAAAAATGAAATTTTTATTTTAATTACCATTTTATTTTTAAAAAATTCCTCTGATCAAAGAGTACTATAAAAACAAATTTTTATAATCTTTTGAGTTATATTTTAATTATTAAAAATCATTTTAGTGTTAAAATTACCATTTAACTTG
This sequence comes from Phalaenopsis equestris, assembly GCF_001263595.1. Lineage (NCBI taxonomy): Eukaryota > Viridiplantae > Streptophyta > Magnoliopsida > Asparagales > Orchidaceae > Phalaenopsis > Phalaenopsis equestris. The sequence goes on from NW_018252717.1 coordinate 25,984, forward strand.
AAAAATTACTTTGAGTTATTAAATGAGCTCCAAATATTTTAAAATTTTTATGGGGAGTTCTCTGAAATTTAAATCATAGTGGAAATTAAAAATTAAGTCATTTAGATTTTTATGTTTCCCAAAATTAATTTTTGTTTTGTTTTAGGGTTTGTAGAAATTAAGTGCATTCTTAATGACTTAACCCATGAAATATTTTTTGAAGAGTTCTTTGGTCATAGCAAATCTTCCAAAATTTTCTTGGAATTTTGTACGTAACATGCTAATTATTATGATTAATTTATGCAAATAATAGACATAAACTTAGAAAATATGAATCTATGTCTAGAGATGTCGTCTGACCTTGGAAAAATCAGGGAATGTTCCCTAAGACAGAGGGAACAAACCCTAAAAATTTCAAGCAATGGTGAGCAATATTGGTGAAATGCTTACATGCTTGGAGAATTAAAGACTCAAAAGAATATTTAATTAATTAAAAAAAATATGCATCAAATAAATTTCAAACCATTACTACGTTATTCTCCTCTGTTCACTGAGCGAGTGAGTATTTTTTTTTTATTTTTGTAATTTTTATACACCAAAATATGAGAATTTGAAGTTAGGGCTATTTATTTAAATCAAAAATACCCTATTTATCCATTTAAATGCGCGGCACTGACTAGATCCAAGGCACCTCCGAAACTCCACGCAGCGCGCTCCCATTCGATGTCGGCATCCATCTCAGCGCTGACTCGACCCAAAGTTCATGTATGAAGGCACTGTCGGCTAGATCTCATCCGTTGATGAGATGAACACGCGATCAGAAGGCTCCCTGTCAACGTCCTCAATGCCTTAGCCCGAGAACCATCCATTTTCAAAGCTTAAGATCTCACTCATTTCTCAACTAAATTAAGTGTGGTTTGTTTCTAAAGGCTCGTCTAAGTGTGACGAACACATCCATATGGTAATCATGCAATGAAATTAAGCCTAATCAATTAGAGAATCAAAATAGGCGAGAATCAAAATAGGCTCTAGAAGAGGGGGAGTTAAATACCTTTTCTCTGAGAAGGGAAGCTTTGATCAGAGGTGCTTGACACGTTTGTGAAGGTTCAAGGAGACTAGGGATTAAGCCTCTTGTTGTGATGAAAGCCCTAGGTATGAATTCGATCAAGCTAGATTTCAGGTGTTGGTCTAGAGCTATGCTAGGGGCTCTGTATGAGGGGGATTTGATGGGGCTTCTCTTCCTTTCACATTGGAGAAGGTGTGGGTTATTTTAATTTAATTTATTTGGAGTGTAGAGGTGTGGAGAGTTCTTTCCTGTCTCCGACAAGGTATTTAGCTCAAAAATGGAACTCCGACAAGAGGATTCATGATAATGTGGTGGTTGGGTTGCACTGAGGAGGTCTCAAAGAGGCTCTAGGAGTAATTTGGAATGAAATCCCTTAATTTAGGGATCCCTTGGTCCATTTCTCATTTGGGTGGTTCCATGGGGTTGGGCTTGGTCAATAAGGTCCAAAACTTGGCTGTGGTGGCCTTGCCTTGACCAATTTGACATGTGTAGGTCAATTTTGGTGCATGGGTCCAAGTGGATGCAAATGACCATGAATTGGGTTTTTGCTAGGCTAGCCATGTTAATTGGACCAATTGATTGCATCTTTTTATATTGATGATTGTAATGAACATTTTTGGTGAAGTATTGAAAGGATTTTGAGTTCAATTGGAGGGTCAATTTGAAGGATTTTAAAATTTTGATCAATTTGGGCATGCCGAGCTAGGCTTGGGTCTAGATTGGGCTAGGCTTGGGCTAAGTGCAAGTTGATTGTTGAGAATGGTCTATAGGAATGTGATGAAGAGTTTTCAACATGAATTGGGTGCCAATTTTTGGCTTAAGGCAATCTAATTGGTGGAATTTTGAGGTATGGCCAATTTAGGGCAAAATTGGGGATTTTTTGATTTGGGTTGAAATTAAATGAAATTGAAGCCTCAAATAGGCCAATTGAAGGTTAAGCTTGATTTATAGGAGTGTTATGAAGAGTTTAGGATGTAAATTGAGACCAATGTAGTAGGCCATGTGGTTCAATTTGGTGGAACCAAGTCATAGGGCCAAAATTGGGGGTTTGACTTGGATCAAAATTAGGCTCAATGAATAGGCAAATTGAGCTTGGATTTGGTTTAGATTGGTCCTATGAAAGGTTAATTTGAGTTTAGATATTAAATTGGGGGAAATTGGGACCAATTTGATGGACATTTGAGGTGGATTTGGGGAGATTGGACCTTTTAAGGGCAATTTGGGGGTTTTGGAGAAAGATGGTCAAATTGGGTTAAGTTTTAGTTGAGAAAAATAAAATTGGGAATATTTGAAAGGTTTTGGGAATTTTTGAGATTTTTTGGAATCTTTGAAATTTTGGGCTAAGGAGGGGCATTTTGGTAATTTGGCAATTTTTTGTGATTTTGGGTAATTTGGGTATTTTTAAAAGGTTTGAAATGACTTTTGAACAAATTTGGGTATTTTGAGTAAATTTGGGAATTTTGGCAAAATTTAGGGTTTCAAGGGTACTTAAGTAATTTGGGGGAGTTTAATGGCAAAAGAGTAAGTTGAGTATTTTTTGTAGAATTGGGGAGCTAACCATCATAAATGAGCTATGGACCAATGGAAACCCCATTTGGGTCCTTTATGTACTTGTCTTAGTTAAACCTTAGCCTAAGGCCAATGGGTTTAGTGGACCATCTACATTAATCTCACAAAGGATCAAGGGCTCAAAGTGAAGGAGATTTGGGTTTGTATTTGTGAGTGATTGTGAGTGAGGTGATTGTAGTGAGTGCCTTAGCTCTAGACCAACACCCAGGGTCAACCCTAAGGTCAAACATGCTTATGGGAACTCTCCTTGAGCTCCCTCATAATGACCCCACCTACTAAGTGCTAGTGGTTAGGACCACTTTGTGGAACTTTGTGGAACTTCAAGTTGAGTAGAACTTCAAGTTGAGTAAAGAGGAGTTTGGAATTTCTATTGGTGAGGATTATTTTGGGTTTGTATTTGTGAGTGATTTTGAGTGAGGTGCTTGCAGTGAGTGCCTTAGCTCTAGAACAACACCCAGGGTCATCCCTAAGGTAAAACAAGCTTATGGGAACTCTCCTTGAGCTCCCTCATAATGACCCCACCTACTAAGTGATAGTGGTTAGGACCACTATGTGGAACTTCAAGTTGAGTAAAGAGGAGTTTGGAATTTATATTGGCGAGGGTTCCTTTTCTATTTTTCTAAGAATAGTCAATAGGAAAGTCCTATGGCTAGACCCTAGGCTACTAAAGAGGAAAAATTAGACCTCAACCAAAAGTGAGGTCAACAAGAGTTCATTCATATTATCTCTTGTAGGGGCAAAATTCGCATAGTGGCAAATATGAACCCTTTCAATCATAAACATATTGTTTATTATTGAAGGAGTTAATTTTACAAACCTTCATCGCACATAGACAATTCTTTATATGATTCTATTAAGATTTGCATAAAACTCTTTCACCAAAAGAACAATTATGGCGGTAATGGTGTAGCAAAACACTTCCCAGCTTCTTTGTGTAATTATCTCTCTACTCGAGTATTCAATTTGTTGAATCCTAAATTCAGCATTCCCCTTTCCTTGATTAGCCTCATCTTCACAAGAACTCGATCAAGTAACTTCTGTGCATTGAAACTGATGAACTTTCTCATGTTGATAATTCCAAATATCACAGAATTTTCAGAGTGGGAGGCCATAGGATTTGAAAAGTAATGACTCTTCCCTCGTTCTACTCCCCCCCCTAAAATTGGCTTTAAAATCAGTTTTTGGGAGTTAAATGGAGAACAAACCATCAAAAACCCGCAAAAATTGACTTTTGAAATGTTTTAAGTCATTTTTGTTGCCACGGCAACTCAGGCGTCAATTCTGACACTTTAGGCACCAACTCTCTCGAAAGTGAAGCGCCAGCTCAAAATTTTTGCCATTTTGATTGTAGTCCATTAAATTCTCTAATCTTTCATAAAATTAGATAAATAAATATATTTTTAAATATTTTCTCAATTTTAAGTTTCTCAAATACACAAAATTTATAAAGATATGAATATATTTATATAAATATAATTTTTCGAACCAAACTAAAAGTAAAATAAAAAATTATAAATATGGGTTGCCTCCCAAAAAGTGCTTGCTTTAATATCGTCAACCCGACATTCCCAGTCTTTATTCTAGGTTACCCAACATTACAGTCTCTTTAAAAATTGGTTTTTGACCATCAAAATATGGTTTCAGTCTATGCCCATGCACTTTAAATATACTTCCAGTCATGGGATCTTCAATATTAACAGCTCTATAGGGATATATTTTTATAATTTTGAATGGCCCTTTCCACCTAGACTTCAGTTTTCCAGGAAATAATTTCAATCTTATACTGTATAATAAAACTTCCTATCCAGGCTCAAATTCCTTTTTTATTATCTTTCGATCATGTCATTCTTTCATTCTTTCCTTATAAATCCTTGCATTATGCATTATCATAAGATTCATATCATAAGATTCATTCCTAATTTTCTCAAGCTAATTCAATTGCAATAATCTTTTCTCACTATCATCATTTAAATTGAAGTTGAACTCCTTAATAGTCTAATAGTCGTTATGCTCCAATTGTACTGGTAAGTGACAAGTTTTCCCAAAAATTAATCTATATGAGGACTTTCCTATAGGTGTCTTATAAGCTATCTTATAAGCCCACAATGCAGTATCTAATCTAGCAGACCAATCCATTTTATTAGGACTCACAATTTTTCCAAAATTCTTTTGATTTCATGATTAGACACTTCAGCTAAACCACTAGTCTAGGGATGATAAGTAGTTGCAATTTTATGTGTAATATTATTTATTTAAACCAACCATGCAATTGTTACATTCCTAAAATGAGATCTTCTATTAATAATGATTATTCTTGACATTCCATATGTTGTAAAAATATTTTTGAATAATAATTTTAAAACACTCTGAGCATCACATCGAGGTAAAGCAATTGCTTCAATCCAGTTTGACACATAATCCACAACAATCAATATATACACATTTAAAAAAAAGGTAAAATGATCCCATAAAATCCAATCCCCCTGCATTAAAAATTTCAAATTTCAAATTAAAATTTAAAGGCATTTCATTTCTTTTTGAAATGCTACCTGCTCTCTGACACTAATAACGTGTTTATATATATATATATATATAATCCAGATTGCAAAATTTCATGAACAGTTTTATCAATCCCAAAATGATCTCTAAGATCAGAATCATGACATTTTTGGATAATTTCTTGAATTTCTTTATAAGGCACACATCGTCTCATTACTAAATCCTTGCATTTTTTCTACAATTGTCAATCCATATAGTAAAATATCATTAACAATATAATTCACAATACCAACATACCAAAGTATTTCCTATCATTTTACAACATAAAGTTGTTCATCGAGAAAATTTTTGTTAATTTCTTTTTCCAAATCAAGTGTTTCTTCCTCTTCCAACCTAGATAGATGTACAACAATTTGATTATCAGTCCCTTTCTTGTCGACTACTACAAAATCAAAATCTTGCATCAGAAGTACACATCTAATTAATATTGGTTTCACATCCTTCTTTTGCATTAAATATTTAATAGTCGAGTGGTCAGTATGCACAAAAAATTTAGCTCCAATTAGATATGACCTAAACTTATCAAAAGCATTAACAATGGCTAATAACTTTATTTCAGTAGTGGTGTAATTAATTTGAGCATCATTGAGAGCCTTACTAGCATAGTATATGACTTTAAAAATTTTGTCATATATCTTCCCAAAAATAACTCCAATTGCATAATCACTTACATCACACATTAATTCAAAAGTTTTCTCGCAATCAAGTGAAATAATTATAGGAGCAGTGATCAATTTGTCCTTTAATGTTTCAAAGGCTTTAAGGCATTCTTGGTTAAAGTAAAATTTTTTATCTTTTTCCACAAGTTGACATAAAGACTTAGTAATTTTTGAAAAATCTTTAATATATTGCATGTAAAATCTAGCATGTCCTAAAGATCTCCTAACTCCTCTTACAGTAGTAGGTGGAGGTAGGTTAAATATAACCTGCATTTTTGCAGGATCTACTTCCATGTCATTTTCTGAAATTTTATGCCCACATACAATTCCTCCTGCAACCATAAATTGAAAATTTTTCCAGTTTAATATGAGATTCATCTTTTGACATCATTCTAGAAGTTTCTCTAAATGATTTAAACATATTTCAAATGAAGCTCTAAATACGAAAAAATAATCCAAAAATAATTCAATCCCTTTTTCTATTAAATCACTAAAAATTAATATCATACATCTTGAAATTGTTGTAGGTGCATTACATAATCCAAAGGGCATTCACCGAAAAGCAAAAGTTCAATAAGGACTAGTAAATGTTGTTTTCTCTTCATCCTCTAGAGCAATAGGTATTTGATGATAACTGGTATATCCATCTAGAAAACAAAAATATATGTGCCCAACCAGTCTATCCAACATATGATCCAAAAAGAGTAAAGGAAAGTGATCCTTCATGGTGGTAGAATTTAATTTTTTATAATCTATCCAGATCCGCCACCTAGTGACTTGTCCTGTCGGTATTAATTCATTATTCTCATTTTTCACAATAGTTACACCTCCTTTCTTTGGAACACAGTGAATTGGACTTATCCAAGCACTGTTTGAAATAGAGTATATATTATTCTAGCATATAACCATTTTAAAATGTCTTTCTTGACAACTTCTTTCATCATAGGATTCAATCTTCTTTGAGGATCAGCTCTTGAATCTTGTTGATCTTCCAATAAAATTCTATGCATACAAATTGAAAGATTGATTCCTTTAATATCAGCTAATCTCCATCCAAAGGCTTTCTTATATCCTCTTAAAGTTTTTAGCAACTATTGTTCTTTCGTAACAGTTAATTTTGAGGATACAATAACATGTAACATGGATAAATATCCTAAGAATGCATACTTTAAATGTGTAAGAAGTGTAGTCATTTCTAGTTCAAGAGGATTCTCAATAGATGAAATAAAATTCTTGTCATTTTCTGTCGGATCAGACCTTTCAAATTTTTTCTGAACATAATTCAATTCCTCAATAGTCACTTCCGTAAATTCATCTTGAATTTTATCCTCATCTTCATATTCCAAATATTCTTTTTCAAATTAATTTTGGAATGTCTTGGTGAAATATTTATGTCTTAAATACTTGTTAATATCCATTCTAAAGCATTCAATCTATTGCTCTTCTGCAGGGTATCTCATTGCAGGGTATCTTTCTGCAGGGTATCTCATTGATTTTGCAATATTAAATGTAACCTCTTGATCACTAACTCTCATAGATAGTTCACATTTCTGCACATCTATCAAAGCTCTTCCAGTAGAAAAGAATGCCCTTCATAAAATGATAGGAATTTTCTTATCTTCCTCCATATCTAATACAATAAAATTCATAAGAAAGATAAATTTATCAACTTTTACCAAAACATCTTCTATAACTTTTTTAGGGTAAGTAATCAAACGATCAACTAACTGAAGAGTTACAGTTGTAGGTAAAATATCTCCTAAACCTAACCTTCTGAAAATTGATAAAGGCATAAGATTAATACTGACTCATAAAATAAATCACATAAAGTAATACTGACTCATAAATCACATAAAGCTTTTCCAAAAATGTTTCGCCAATAGCACAAGGAATAGTAAAACTACCAGTACCTTTTATGTTTTTAAGGAAGCTTCTTCTGAATTATAGCGCCACACTCCTCATTAAGTGCAACAGTCTCATTATCTATAAACTTTCTTTTCTTATTAAGTATATACTTCATGAACTTCGAATATCTCGACATTTGTTCTAAGGCTTCAACAGATAGAATGATTATCGTTAACTTCCTCAATATTTATAAAAATTTTAGAAATTGGTTATCTCTATTTTTTTGCTTTAATATTTGAGGAAATGGGGGTGGTGGTCTTTCTACAATGATTTTCATTGGTTTAATAGGACATTTAGACTTAGAATAAAAAATCTTCAGCAAATTTTTCATTTTCCACCTTATTTTTTTCAACTTCAACTTCCACTTCTTTTTAACTCTAGTTTTGAATTCTTTTTACTTATCAATTGAATAACCTTAATTTGCTCTTTGTTTTAATCTTTAGGATTTACTTTAACATTACGAGGCAATATTCCTGAAGGTCTATTGCGAACTGTAGTAGCAATACATCCCAATTGAATTTTCATGTTTCTAATAACAAATCCTTGACTTTGTAATTGGCCTCCCATTTGCAGTATTAATTCTTCCATTGATAACTTCTTCTTGTTACTTTGAAAATTATTAAAACTTGGAGGGTAATATGTTTTATAAGTTGGATATCTTTTATTTTTGAGTTTCCCAATGGGTTCGCAGCGTTGTTTCCCCATTGTAAATTTGCAGCATTAGAGTTATTGTTACTCAAACTAAAATTTGGATGATTCATACAACAAGGATTATAATAATTGGCATAAGAATTATTAGAATGATTATTTATTGCATTTAAGTTCTCCTAAGAATATTGAGATTCTATCATTTGTCGCAATGAGTTTTTCTCAAGCACAAGTGGTGTCTTAGAAAAATTCTTTCTATATTGATCTATCTTCCTCAAAGCTATTTGGGCAACCAACATAGATTTTGCATCAGAATCATGAATACTAGCTACTCTTTTAGGATTTACCCTACAGGTGGCCTTTGAAAATTATTAATAGCCATCTCTTCAATTCAAAAATATGCTTCATAAAATGGTTTTGACATTAATGAAAAATGGTTTTGACATTAATGATGTTTTGACATTAATGATCCAACAGCAGAAGCATCAATTATTGATCTAAGAGATCCAACCAATCTATTATAAAAAGTTCGAATTGTTAACCAATCTGGCAACACATGATGTGGAAACTTCTTGAGGAGATCTTTAAATCTTTCCCAGGCTTCATAAATTGATTCCCCTTCAAACTGACAAAAAGATGTAATATCATTTCTAAGCTTAATAGTTTTTAAAGGTGGAAAATATTTAAATAAAAATTTTTGTGATAAGTCTCCCAAGTTATAATAGATCCAAGAGCTAACGAGTTTAACCACATCTTAGCTTTATCTCTTAATGAAAAAGGTAAAAGTCTAAATTTAAAGACATCATTAGACAATCCATCATATTTTAATGTAACACATAATTCTAGAAAGCTCGCAAGGTGTAAGTTAGGATCTCCAGTTAGTGTTCCCCCAAATTTATTATTTTGTACTATTTTGATAGTAACAGGTTTAAGCTCAAATGAATTGACAGCTAAAGCAGGGTTTTGTATACTCAAATGAATTTCATCTGATGTAGGATTAGCATAATCTCTTAAAGGTCTCTGATGACGTTCATTTTCATCTCCAGCATTACTTGAGTTGCAAGCCATTTTGCTAAAATGATCTATCTCTGTTTGTTGTTTTCAAATTTTTCTAATAGTTCTTTCTAACTCTGAATTGTAAGGTACTAAATCTTCAGATTTTAAACTATGCATAAACGAACATATTAAGTAATTAAAAAAGTAAACACACCAAAATATGAAAATATTCAAATTAAACTACCATTTTAAATAAAATGATTTAAATTGTAAAATAATTTACTAATACTTTTTGTTACTTCTCCTGCAATGACACCAAAAACTTGATGCGGAGGATTAGTGTGTTACTTTTGTAAATAGTTTTCAAAATTACAAAATACACATGATAGATATATTATTAAATATGCAATGTAATCCCAAAAAAAATAACTTTATTGAAAATGATTTTATCTTTTAAAAATTCTTTAAAATGATTTTATCTTTTAAATTTTCTTTAAACTGCCAAATCCCCTAATAATAATGCAAGTATACATAAAGCTCAAGAAATAAAGGGCTCTAATGGAGTCCTAGATATAGATCCCATAGAGAAGTTCGAAACTCTTATAGATTATAATGTAAAACACAATTTAAGCTACAAAATTAAAGTATGAAATTTGAATCTAAAGTAATTAAGGGAATGCTAAATAAAATAAAGTTAAATGAACTAAATTAATTAAACTAATTGATAAAATTTAAAATTAAACTTACGAAAATTGAAAAAATTTTTGTGTCCAAGAGTTTACATTTAAAAAAGTATCATTCCCCTTTACAATGAAAATATGGATTGTGAAGAAATTAAAATCATTTAAAAATAAATAAAAATTATATTGTGACCAATAGTAGCAATCATATTCTTTACCCTCTCCCAAGTGTATAGAGAACATTGAATAATCCAGATTTGGTCCCTAATTCTATGGTTAGGCTGGGAGAATACCGGCTGGCCCTTTCAAACTCCAACCAGAGTTCTCACTTTTCCATCTCCTGAGGGGTAACAATCTCACTATAGTTTCCAAGCAACTGGACGAAATTCAGGATTTTAATTTTTCACCTTAAAATCTCTAATTTTGCATCCAACAAAGTATATTTCGCTATATATTTGCACCCAACCCCATGGATGACATCCTCTCCCATGGAATCAAATGTGAATCACACCATGTTGTAAAAATCATAGCCCTTACAGAACATTTAAAACCGTATAAAACCAAATGAATTATTCATAAAACCATATCTCAAAGTAGGGAGAAGGACAAAGAAGACTACTTAGAATTCATGAGAAGGATACAACCAAACATGGATTTCATATATAAAATAAGTTTACAAAAACAAAGAAATAAAAGACACAACTTATCTCATAATCCTCCCAAGAAAATCCCTATAAGTTCTCTTCAAGCACTTTCCCTCTTTACAAGCTTTCTCAATTCTTTCCTAGAAGTGTAATGAAGAAGAAATCTCTCACCTTCCCTCTCCTCTTACAATCCTCGAAGAAAATCTCCATGCCCTTGATTTCCTCTCTCTCTCTCTCTCTCCCTCTCTTTCCTTCTTCAAAAATCCCTCACACGCCTCGGTCTTTGATGCCATAGACTTCCATCTCTTTTATTAGAGGTTGTCTCCCCCAAAAAGAAATCAAAATTTCCTCCAAAATTCTATCCAAAAGTAAACCTTCCAAATTCCGAAAGATATGTCTATTGATCTAAATGACATATCCCTTCATAAAAGAACCTTCCAAAGTGTATAGATGCATTGAATCACTCTATGAGGTGTTTAGAACAAGTGGTCCCTTTGAACTTTATGCAAAATTCATCCCGAACCGCTTTAATTTGCAAAAAAATCATCTCTAGCGCTGATTTTGGTGCTTCAAGCAATAGCTTGCTTAAGACTGTGTTGTTCTGGGTTTTGGCACTTCAAGCACCAATTTTGGCACTTCAGGCATGTTGACCTCACTTTTGGTTGAGTTTTAGAAATTTCTTTAGTAGCCTAGGTCTAGCCATAGGACTTTCCTACTAACTAGTCTTAGAAAACTAGAAAAGGTACCCTCACCATTAGAAACTCAAAACTCTTCTCTTTAC